>NW_015505851.1:699530-720171 GCF_001515645.1 Sinocyclocheilus grahami
GTGCCTTATTCTGTGTAAGAAGCCACATCATCTCACAGAAGGATTTATTTCAAACACTCGACTGATGTTATGAAGTGAGTTTGGAGTAAAAATATGTTATCAAATGTGGTATTTTCACATTCTTTCAGATGGAGCAGCATTTACTTCACAGAGCCGTAATTCACTGAGAAGCTATGCAAACAAACTATGGCTGTGTAGTAAATTCTGCTCCATCTGAAAGCACGTGATGATGATTTCCTGCTGATTACAGAACCGGCATTACTATCAAAATGCGCATGACAATCGCATTCGATTAATTGTGCAGCCCTAGCGGGTAGTAACTTGAGTTGATTGGTCCCCCTCTAGAGGGCTTTAAGTGACCAGTCTCTGCTCAGAGTGTAGCTGTCTGCAGATGGTTATGCTCCAGCTCAGGCTTGCTTTGCTCTGGAATATAGCAGTCTGAGGGCAGCTATGTTTTAGCCTGGCGTCTATGACTAGGTTGGGTTCCCCTTGGCACAAGCTCTCTCAGGTAAGCGCTGAAGTCTTTGCAAACTTCAGCCTTATCTGAGGGAAATGGTATTCGAGGATAGCTGTGTCCAGCCACCTAATGTTATGGCCGCTGGTTACATTAGGCTTTGATCTTGGACTAATGGTATTTTATGTTTCACTTTTTAGCAAATCATTTACTATGGTCTGGATCTCCCTCTTGTGAGCCTCTGGTCAATATACAGTGCTCGCTAGCCTACTGTGGGACTGACACTGATTGGGGACCTCCTTAGTATAGCCATCTGAGGATGGTTATATTTCAGCCATTGTTATGGCAGGACAGGCTTACTTATCTGAGGATAATTATGTACTAGCTCCTTGAGCCCTGCCTCGATAGTGCTGTCTCCCCTTATGGGGTCTATAATTAGACAGCCCACTGCTGGTGGTCTTGGCAGTTGCAGTGGTCCCCTTTCCTACAGCCTAGCTATCTGTGGATAGTCATGTGCTAGCTCTGTGATTGCTCCCCTACCTAGGGTTTTTAAGTAGTGGTCTCCTTGAGCCCTTACCTAGACAGTGCTGTCTCCCCTGCTAGGTTTGTAAGTAGAAAGCCCACTCTTTGTGGTCTGGGTAGTCTCAGTCGGTCCCCTTCTGGTAGCCTTCCTAGGTACATACCTATCTGAGGATATCTATGTGCTAGCTCAGCGACTGATCCCCTTCTTAGGGTCTTTAAGTAGTGGTCTCCTTGAGCCCTCTTCTAGACAGCGCTATCTCCCCTGCTAAGGTTGAAAGTAGATAGCCCACTCTATGTGGTCTGGGTAGCTTCACAGGAAGGTTTACCTGGTTATTTAGGCTAGCTGTGCAGGATTAGCTGTATGACAGCTCAGTGATTGCTCCCCTGCTTAGGGTTTTTAAGTAGCGGCCTCCTTGAGCCCTTACCTAGACAGTGCTGTCTCCCACTCTTTGTGGTCTGGGTAGTCTCATTCGGTCCCCTTCTGGTAGCCTTCCAAGGTACATAGCTATCTGAGGATAGCTATGAGCTAGCTCAGTGATTGCTCCCCTTCTTAGGGTTTTTAATCAGCGGTCTCCCTGAACTCTTGCCTAGACAGTGCTATCTCCCCTACTAGGGTTGTAAGTAGATCGCCCATTCCCTGGTCGGGGCAGCTTGGAAGGTTCATTTCATAAGACCCTTTGGATATAGCTATCTGCAGATAGCTGTGTTCTAGCTGGAATTGTTAGTAGCAATCTTTGAGCTCCTCTAGGCTTCCAGCCTTTTCGGTGGTCTTATGTATCCTGGCTACTATTGCTCATATAGCATAGCTATCTGAGGATGGTTGTGTTCCTAGCTTGGTTAGGGTGTTTCCCCTTTATATGGAATTGGGTTCCCTCGGTTCTAGCAAGTTATGTGAGTGGCCCGAGGCATCAGTGTCTTGGCCCCTTTCTAAGGAAAGGTTTGTTGTATGTCTGTCACCTACTTGGTGCTCTCTCAGCGGGTGGACATGCATGCGCCTCGGCATAGCGTGATTGGATATAGTTCCCCAAAATGTCCCCTAGAGGGGGATGCAGCTTGAAGTTCCCTTGAAGGGGAACATCTCGGGTTACGCATGTAAGTCACAGGGTTCCTCGGTAACAGAAACTTTCATTTTTATTATAAATACTTTGTGCTAGTGTCCCAGGAAGTGAATTTTGTTCTCTTATACACATGGAAAGAAAATGGTGCTTATGTAATATTTTATGTAATATTCTAATTTTCTGCACAAGTTAAATTTGCAACATTGGATGAAAACATAGCTCATGCAACACTTATGCTTTAACAGCAAAGACAACAAGAGAATCAGTACCTTTATGGCTGATAGAGTGCCTCTATAAAACTGACCTGTGTCAGTGTAATTTAGATAAAACTCAGTTTTGTAATGCATATGCATGCCAATAGATGACCACTGTACACACACAAAAAGAAAAAAGCAATGCAGACACTAACTAAAGAACTACTTGAATGCACCTTTTGAATTTTTGTCATCCCGTATGTGTAAATAAACACAAACAACGCATATATATTTCAAAGAGCTTGCAAATGTGCAGTATTGAATCTCAAAACCTGACAGCTAAGGTAGGATATGGGACAGCTAAAGCAGAATTATGTCAGCAGTGAAGAATGAAGTTGTCAAAGGTTCACACGCTAATGGAAAGAGTCTACTATGGCTAATTTCTGTTCACAAGTGTCTATTTGGCAGCAAGTTGTTACTGAAAATACTATTGTAGCCTTCCTAATAACAACCAAGTTTATGAACATGACATATGTGTACTTTGTAAGCTTTGTTTTGACTTATTTTGGCATTAGTTTGCCAGACCCTTTGTTTAATCAGTGTTCGTAACAGCTGACGTCCTTAATACAGATACTCTGATTTAACCTGCATATGTCCAGACTTGCTGTAGTACTTTTCCATCATTTCTCCATGTTTGCCATGGAACAGTCCATTTTCCAGTTTCATGAAGTTGAAAAAATAAATCAATAAATGTGGAAGAATTGCAAGAAGGATGATGTTTTTATGATGAGTTGTTAATATTTATAATAGGCTATAGTTCTGTCCTTATTTGCTCACATTCATGTCATTCCAGACCTGTATGCTGTTGTTTTTTTCTGTGAAACACAAAAGAACCACTGTAGAATCTGTACATTGCAGTCTAACATGTTGATGCTTTTAAATGCATTATTTTTCACAAAATTTACCTTTATTCTACACCATTCTGTCCCTTCTCCTATAAACGCTCTGATGATTTCCTGTTGTTATGAAGCCCCTCCCTCAGAAATACGCAATGGGCTCTGATTGGTTAGCTTGCCCAGTGTGTTGTGATTCGCTAAACCGCCTAGAGCAGTCCAGAAACGTCACGCCCTTAAGCTCTGTGGCATGTGCTCCGGTTGTTTTGTAAACGATGGCGTCGTCAATATCGCATATCAATTTGAGCCCAAATGAGACGCAGAGAATATCAGTGAAGATTGTGCAGTTTAACACTTCTCATAGCTACAGTGGGTACGGAAAGTATTCAGACCCCCTTACATTTTTCACTCTTTGTTATATTGCAGCCATTTGCTAAAATCATTTAAGTTATTTTTTTTTCCTCATTAATGTACACACAGCACCCCATATTGACAGAAAAACACAGAATTGTTGACATTTTTGCAGATTTATTAAAAAAGAAAAATATCTGTCTGTCTATACAGTACACATAAAGTGTATAATTGGAAAACAGTTTATTGGAACTGACGAGCTGATGATCAGGTGAGAGAGCGAGATTCAGAACAGAGCGTGTGCAGAGCAGGGAGACACGAGGAACAGGATTAAGAACCTCTGCTTTAGAACATTGATTTTGAAACTTGTGAATCCATTAGAATCGTTAGAAGACAGAATCACGATTCATGAATAGATTTTTTCGTGCACCCCTAGTTTTGACCGCATGGTAACAACTCTTCCTCTTCTCTAAAGCAGCACATGGCCTCGCCCCCTTTGTTGCATGTTCCCGGTGGCGGGTTTTATCTGGGTTTGTGACGTCACAAACCCGGGAAGTAGCTCGTTGTAGTCCCTACAAACCATATTTGTAGGCATTAAACTGCCAGAATTTTAAAAGACGATATCTTCATTTGCATTGAACTTTTAGCATCGTAACTTTGCAGATATTGTTTATGCTCAAACAGCAACATTACACACTAACTAACATTAAAAAAGTGAAATCGCAATCAACCACCCCTTTAAGTATATATACAGTGTTGGCCAAAATGATTAGAACACTAGTATTTTCAGCAGCTAAAAAAGGTTTTAAGTCAGTTATTTCTATCTTTTGCTGTAATGTGTCTGTAGGAAATATCAGTTTACATTTCCAAACATTCATTTTGCCATTAATTGTAATAATGCAGTGAGATTTTTTCTGACAACAGCCAGTGCTCCACACAGAGATCTGATCTGATCATCATCAGTCTGTCTGGAGTGACATGAAGAAACAGAACAAACTGAGACCGACTCAATCCAGAAGAACTGTGGCAACGTCTCCAAGATGCTTCAAGAAACCTACCTGCAAAGCTACAGTACTGTTAAAAGTTTTAGGCACTTGTGTAAAAATGCTGTAAAATGAGGATGCTGTCAAAAATAATGTCATAAATAGATTGTATTTATCAATTAACTTCTGTTAAAGGGGTCATTGGATGCCCATTTTCCACAAGTTGATATGATTCTTTAGGGTCTTAACGAAAAGTCTATAACATACTTTGGTTAAAATTTCTCAATGGTAGTGTAAAAAACACCTTTTTACCCTGTCAAAATCAACTGTTTTCAGCAAGCCGTTTTAGTCCATGTCGCTTTAAATGCTAATGAGCTCTCCTGACCCGCCCCTCTCTTCCGTGGGGTGACGAGCAGACTAAACTTCAGCCGTGAAACTTGCTAATTGGCACATCATTAGGAAAGGCAATTTGCAAAGATTCATAAAAAAACCCTTATACTCGGGATGTCGGGTGTAAATGATGACTGCTATGTTCATTATTACATCCAACAACAGAACACCTCGATCGCTTAGGAGTCATTCTTGTCTTCCCCTGCACCGGAGTCGACACAATGGCGGACAGCTCACTCAGGGGGGGTCTAAGGTAAGACGGCCTTGTCAATCAACTATCGTGGGAGGGGCCTGTGCAGAACTACGTCATTCTGACAGGAATCTCAGAACAACCTGATTTGAGAAAGTGAAAATGTCATTCTCCGTTTTTCATTTGGTTTTGACAAACCTGTTGTGAGGCATCAGTCTGTTGTTTTTCGGTCAAAATGAGGATGTGACAGCCTTCGTCAAACTTTTGTGCTTTTCTGATGTCTATTTAGAGAGCTCGACTGCATTTGCTGTTTTATGGAAAAGAGCCGCGTGAGAATTCTTCAAAAATTCTCATTTTGAAGATTCACAGGAAAACAACACATGAAGTTGGACCATTTTTAACACAATTATACTGTAAAAAATGACCGTGAATTTAACGGTAAAAGACTGTAAAAATGCTACAGTAAAAACCTGTTAAATGGTTAACGGTAAATTCCCCTACTATATACGGTGAAAAACTGTATTGGACATTACATGTAATTTTACGGTAGTATACCATTTTTGGAAGTAAAAAAGACAGTGAATAACCATAAATTGACATTCCCAGAATTCCCTGCGTTACATTTAAAATTTGATGTTGTTTTGTTGAAATAACCGTTTCTTCTTAGTTTTTTCTTATCAGTTTTGTATATTAGGGTTGTATGTTACACCTAATGTTGTTAAATTAATGTTTATTGCATTATTTCAGTTTCATGTGTGTTACCGTGATGGTGTTTAGTGTTTGTGTGAACGACACTGTGCACCTTCTATATATGTTAATATTTAAAAGCTGCTTGTGATGGGCTTTGGTTCATCATGTGACATTCTCATCACCTTGAAATAACCGTTTCTTCTTAGTTTTTTCTTATCAGTTTTGTATATTAGGGTTGTATGTTACACCTAATGTTGTTAAATGAATGTTTATTGCATTATTTCAGTTTCATGTGTGTTACCGTGATGGTGTTTAGTGTTTGTGTGAACGACACTGTGCACCTTCTATATATGTTAATATTTAAAAGCTGCTTGTGATGGGATTTGGTTCATCATGTGACTTTCTCATCACCCACCTGCATTTGGTGATTATCAGTGTATTACAAAGCTACAAAACAGATTTCAGTACTTCAATAGGTTGGTATATTAACATTATGCCAGTTAATGAAATTACGGTATTTAACTGTAAATTTAAGTTAAAACTGTAAAACCTAAAATGTTGCTACAGTATTTTTACGGTAAAATTCCGGCAACGACAGCTGCCGTTTTTTTACCGTACATTTTACAGAATTTTTTTTACAGTGTACTGTGTTAAAAAACACAAATGACACCTGATTTGAACAATCACACAGCTGCATCTCACTTTTTGAGTGAAGTTCTTCTGAGAACAATGGCAGTGGAAGGTGCTGAAGGATCCAAAGCAGTGGAATTTGAGTTTGGAGAACGCATGAGTCATTTGAGGTCAGTCAGGGAAGCATATGAAGAGAGAAAGCGTTCTTCTTTCTCTGGGGATTTGATCAAAACACACATACAATCACACAGAGTGGCTTCTATCAGTGCTGGAAGCAGAACAAGTCCAGACAGCCAGTGTAAACGGGAGCTGCCTCGCTCGTGCTCAGAGCAGGACCTGTTCTGATGCACGCTGAATTAAAACGTGTACGACTGTCTGATGTCACGTCAGTAAAATGTAATGATATTGATACATGTGGAAACAATTTTCTCACAATATCCAGGGCGGTGCTGTACTGCCAAGTCGTAACTGGCCTTTGTGGCTTAAAACACTGTATTAATGGACTCCATCAAAGATGATGAGCTTTGCTTGTGAACTGAACGTGAAGCATGGAAAATAGAAGCCGTTTCAGAAAGAACTGCAATAGTAAACACTGAATATTCACCAGAAAATTGGGAAACCCCTTATAATGAAACAATATAAACACTCGGAGTAGAATATGTTACGGCTCAGTGCTGTTTCTCAGCAACTTTTAACCACTTTTTGTAATTTAAGCATTTATTTTCACAGTCTTCCTGTTCTGATCAAGCTCAAACTCGATTAATTACAATCCAGTTAATATCACACTGGCAGGAACAGGATGGAAATGAAGCTTACATGAGCTTGTTAGCTTGAAGTTAACTGATGTTTTCTTCATATCTTTATTGTTAGCTTTGATACAGTAGTATCATATCGATTTCTGTAATTTGACCAACCCACATTAAATATTTTAGACTGACACAAACCAGCTTTAGTGCATCAGAATTCATCACATGCACTGCTCACAACACTGACGTCTGTGCTGTTGTTTGTTCATGAAAAATGATGTTACTACACCGCAGTCAGTCAACAAACAGGATATGATGCCACACCAATCAGACATTTAAAATGAGTAAATCTGCCATCTTTTCTGCTTTCCTGATAGTTTGTGGTGTTTGCATTCTGCCAAGAGGTGATTCTGATGCTTAGATCTTCTGTTGCACGACTTCTCATCATACGAATTCAAACTTGAATCAATCTGAAGCTTCTTTGCATGAACTTGCATTCCCAGTCAACGGAGCACAAATCCTAGTGTGGTGGATTTAAATAATAAAAATCAAAAAATATGTTGAGCAACGAAACACCTGAACAGTCAGTTGTTTATTGTGGAAGTTAATGCAGCACCCAGCAACAATTTCAGTGTCACTGAGATGCTATTTTAGTTTTTGGATAATATTTTCAATCAGTTTTTATTTTTATATTTTCATTTTTAAATAAATTTTTTTTTTTTTTTTAGAAATGTCTATACAATTTTTAGGATTTTTAAAAAAGATTTTGGTTTGCTATTTTAGTATATGAAGTTAAACTAAATGAATTATATAATTGTATATGTTTTAATTGATTTATTTAGTTAACTGTAATAACCGTGTTAGTGCATCAGAATTCATCACATGCACTGCTCACAACACTGACGTCTGTGCTGTTGTTTGTTCATGAAAAATGATGTTACTACACCGCAGTCAGTCAACAAACAGGATATGATGCCATACCAATCAGACATTTAAAATGAGTAAATCTGCCATCTTTTCTGCTTTCCTGATAGTTTGTGGTGTTTGAATTCTGCCAAGAGGTGATTCTGATGCTTAGATCTTCTGTTGCACGACTTCTCATCATACGAATTCAAACTTGAATCAATCTGAAGCTTCTTTGCATGAACTTGCATTCCCAGTCAACGGAGCACAAATCCTAGTGTGGTGGATTTAAATAATAAAAATCAAAAAATATGTTGAGCAACGAAACACCTGAACAGTCAGTTGTTTATTGTGGAAGTTAATGCAGCACCCAGCAACAATTTCAGTGTCACTGAGATGCTATTTTAGTTTTTGGATAATATTTTCAATCAGTTTTTATTTTTATATTTTCATTTTTAAATAAAATTTTTTTTTTTTTTTAGAAATGTCTATACAATTTTTAGGATTTTTAAAAAAGATTTTGGTTTGCTATTTTAGTATATGAAGTTAAACTAAATGAATTATATAATTGTATATGTTTTAATTGATTTATTTAGTTAACTGTAATAACCGTGATTCAAGGTAGTGACAATTTAAAATGCACCTGTTCACTTTATTGTGATATTGGGAATAAAGTTATAAAAGTGTGATTTTAATCTTTAAAATTTTAAGTTTAATATTTTATCAGATATATTTATATTTTAAGACGTATGATAAGCCATAATTTGAACAAATAAAATAAAAAAAAACATGCCAAACTACTACAAACATAAAGGCTACACTCACGTTAACAGTCAAAACCAATAAAGTGAGGAACATAAAAGGATATTGTTCTGTTTTTGCTTTGTATATTGTTTGTTTTTTTCTTTCACCAAATTTCATGTGTTTCGTTTTCATATTTAGCCTGTCCTGATGTGAGCTCCGAGCCCAACGAGGAGAGACAGTCTCTAATTACCAGCGGAGAGTCATATTTAAGGCTCGGTGCGGCTTTTGAGAAAATTTTAGGTTGAAAGGACAAAGAAACAATTCCTCCAGACTCATATTGGGAATAAAGTTATAAAAGTGTGATTTTAATCTTTAAAATTTTAAGTTTAATATTTTATCAGATATATTTATATTTTAAGACGTATGATAAGCCATAATTTGAACAAATAAATAAAAAAAAAACATGCCAAACTACTACGAACATAAAGGCTACACTCACGTTAACAGTCAAAACCAATAAAGTGAGGAACATAAAAGGATATTGTTCTGTTTTTGCTTTGTATATTGTTTGTTTTTTTCTTTCACCAAATTTCATGTGTTTCGTTTTCATATTTAGCCTGTCCTGATGTGAGCTCCGAGCCCAACGAGGAGAGACAGTCTCTAATTACCAGCGGAGAGTCATATTTAAGGCTCGGTGCGGCTTTTGAGAAAATTTTAGGTTGAAAGGACAAAGAAACAATTCCTCCAGACTCAGCACACACACATCTGCCAACTGCTTCACACACCTGATCAATCAGAGGCTGTGTCCTGGCCTTTTTGTTGGCTGTGCTCAATTCACAAACTTAAAAAAAAAAAAAAAGATTAATTAATTAGATTTTTTTCAAAGTTGTCATTAAAACCAAGATTACTGGAGTATGATTAAAAGAAAAACTTGCAAAAAAATACTTCAAACTTTCAAGTTTAATTCAATGTGTTACTTGCTGTTAGGGTTAGTTCACCCAAAAATGAAAATTCTGTCATTAATTACTCACCCTCATGTCGTTCCAAACCTGTAAGACCTTCATTCATCTGAATAATAATAATAATAGGAAGATTATTAGTAACAGTAATGTTTGACATAAACACAAGAATTTTGTCTGCACCGCAGCAGCCATTCTCACACTAACACTTTAAAAAGCAAAACATCTTTGATAAATGTCACTGCTTACAGACTGTATGTTTATATATCTAAATTAAAAAGCAGGACGGCTTCTACTGCTCTGTAATTGGGCAAATGGCTCATTTTAATTTGCATCATTTTGATTTCTCACAGCCTAGACGTGCTAAAAAAGCATTATGGTTACGACGGATTTGAACATTTCACATTTAAGTAGCGGTAATGTACAATTAAAAGGCTACTGCTAATGCACAGAGCCAGAGAGTCGTATATTTAATTGCTCGTGGGTGCTTTTTATTTGTATTTTTCTCCAGGACTGCAGCCTTCCCCATCATAAAGGTTTGATGTAATGCATCAGTCAGCAGATGTGTGGCTCAAACATGCAGCTATACGGCCCTCTGATACACAACGATGAGAGCCACTCCGGCCAGTAATGCATCCTCACACTCTTCTCGCTCTCCTTGTGCATGTGCTTTCAGTCCAGGGCTCAATTTGAGAGGAAAATATTTAGATTAATCATTCCAGGAATGTCATCCTTCCAGGAGGACGACGGCATTGAGAGCGTGCAGCTGTTTGCTCAGGGAAGCCCTGAGGCTCCTGGACTCTTCTGCACATGTGCTTGACCTCCCGAGCACTGCATCACACAGCCGTTGAGATGTGTGTGTCAGGAGAACGATGCTGCTCCATGTTTGTCTGAAGGTGGTCTGTCATAAATTGATCTGGAGTTAGTATTTATCTATGGAGTCTAGAAGCATTTTTGTTCACGTAGTTTGCGGTCTGTCCAAATTTCCAATTTGAAGGCATCTCTTGCACATCCTGATGCAAAACCTCTTCCAACGGTAGAAAGGAACATTATGCTGCTTTCCAAGATAACTTGTTTTTTGGCCAAATCATGTGTGTCTTTTGTAAAGAATCCCATAAGGCAGATCAGTGGCCAATATGTCCTTTTTCCCCAAATATACTGTGGCTGGGATTTCTAAACTGCCTAAAACGTTGGAGTTTTGGCTTTGTTTTCCTGTTGTTTTCGAACTTGCTGAAGCTAATGACTGAAAAGTAGCTTGACCAATAGTCTGTAGGCATTGCGCATAATCAACCAATCATGGTGTGCGAGAAGGTGGGATCAACAGAGAATGGGCAAAGCAATGCAAACACGCATACATATAATTTATGACAACGGTAGAGAGAATGTCAATAGCAAAACAAAGCCAAACCTGCACATTTTAGGCAATTTAGAAATCCTGGCCAGGACTTATGGTCACCATGATCAAAGATAGCAGATGAAATGAGTGAAACATTTATTATAAATAAAAAATGTGCTTAATATTGCAAAGTATCTGTGAAAAGTAGTTTTAATCTAGTTTTTTTTCTTTTCTAAAAAATAAGTCGCACCAGGTCAAAATTGCATTGTTGGGAAAAAAACGCCACAGATTTAGAAATTGCATCACTGTATACTTAGTGAACAGGGGATGTTCCTCAAGTTACAAAAAAGCATTCTTTCAGTATCATTAATAGAACATTTCATGATAATGATAATGTTCTCAAAACATAATTTATACATTGTTTATGCAGTGTTGCAATAGTTTAGTTGTATTTTCATGTAACATTTTTTTGAATGATGCCACTTGTTGCAGAACGTTCAAAACTAATGTTCCCATAATATTTGCAAAACGGAATGTTTTGTTTTGATAACTTATTGGGAACATAATACATTAGGGAATTATTACATTAAGACATAATGTAAAATATTGGTTAATAAAACTTTTTAAAATGATTTGTTTACAATAATTATAAATGCTACACTCATGTATTTTAGTTCTCCCAGAATATGAATCAAATATTTAAATACAAAACATAAACATACAACATTCATTAAGCCTAAAAAGTTGAATTGACATGAAACTGAAACTACCGGCATGTGGGCAATGTGCTATACATATATACATACAGTGGGTACGGAAAGTATTCAGACCCCCTTACATTTTTCACTCTTTGTTATATTGCAGCCATTTGCTAAAATCATTTAAGTTATTTTTTTTTCCTCATTAATGTACACACAGCACCCCATATTGACAGAAAAACACAGAATTGTTGACATTTTTGCAGATTTATTAAAAAAGAAAAACTGAAATATCACATGATCCTAAGTATTCAGACCCTTTGCTGTGACACTCATATATTTAACTCAGGGGCTGTCCATTTCTTCTGATCAGCCTTGAGATGGTTCTACACCTATGTGCACTTTGTGCATGTTTTGCATGCTTGAAGTTAAATGCACAAGTCACAGCATGTTTCGGATGGTATAATAATAAATAATGTGCTTTATATTCAGGAAAATATGGTAAATATTTTTTGGTGTTATTTTTATTTATTTAATTTTTAGTGTGCACTTTGTGCATGTTTTGCATGCTTGAAGTTAAATGCACAAGTCACAGCATGTTTCGGATGGTATAATAATAAATGTGCTTTATATTCAGGAAAATATGGTAAATATTTTTTGGTGTTATTTTTATTTATTTAATTTTTATATATATTTTAAATAAAACTAGTTTACCAAATATTGAATGTGCCATATATCAGAGCGTTACAGTGTTCAAACTCGATTTGAATGGATTTGAGTGTCTGTGTGCTGCAGTTTATGCTAATATCTGCTTGCGGCAGTGCTGGCAATGCAAGAGTTATGAATTGCACGCTCTGTTGACAACAGATAGTTTTGGCAGCAATAGCAGAAACAATTGTACTTGAGAAAGCATTTGTTCTCATGACCATAAATTTTTAACTGGCCTTGATCTTTTCCTGAAGAAGTGCACTTGAACAAGAATACAATCAGTATTTTCCCCAGATAAATCTGCAGTACAAGGAAGCAATCTGTCACGGCTTCCATTCAAAAACATATTTCTTCATTTAGATTCATATTGTGTTCAGGACATTTGTTAAAACTCTGTAAAACAAATATGTCGTAGTAAAGCAGCACACACGTAACTCAAGATGTTCCACTGATTTCAGACTTTATACTCAGATGCTCATATGAACGTGAGCTGTTGCATGTTGTTGGACCACAATAACATCACACTTTACACAACAGATGAGCCTGAGGAGCTTGTGGTCATCATGAAGTTCCAGCACCAGGAATAATGGTTTGCTTATTGTTTACTTCACTCTATATTTGTGTCTTATGTTTCTAATAATGTTTGTAAAGGCATGCACCAGCTGTGTCACATGTTTAAAGCTTCAAAACCCGTTATAATCCCCTTGAGTTCCTCCTCCATCAAAAAAAAAAAAAAGAGTATAAATCTGTCTGGATGCTCATCTGGGAAGCCACTAACAAGCCCCTGCTGAGTGTATGTCATGATGTCTTGTAATAAAGAGATCATACTCGTCCCTTGATACTGCAACATAACTGGCAAAACTAACTCCCAGCAAGAACCAGCTGCAGCCCTCGCCCCTCATACATGTTACATCCTAAGAAGAGCCCACATGCTTTTGTTTTTGTTTTTTTGCCACTTCATTGATATAGAGACGGTGAGAAAGAAGGCTGATTCTTCCACTTTGTCCAGGATGTGGACAAGATTGGCAGTCACCAAGATATTTAGCATTTGATAATAGAAGAAGATACAAGAGAAATCAAGTCTAATTAATATCAAGACTGAACTTTTCATGTAGTGAAATGGTACCTCCTCCTCTGAAGATTGGTCTGGTTGTGAATTTGCTCTTTTACCCATGCATGTCGTGCATACTTCTGCACTGCCGACATAATGCAGAAATGAGTTTGCAATGGATGGAAATACTATAGGTTTTCAACTCATTTTACTAAATGAATGTCACTAACAATACATTCATCCATCCACCTCATGCATCCGTCAGACGTTTAATTTCTCAATTTCTACAAACCAACTATTTGGAGCCCACTGAATAAATTGCGATGGATATCCTACTTGTAAACAAACCAACTGTTTGGGTCCCTTTAAATGCATAGTTCACCCAAAAATTCAAAAATTATGACATGGGCAAACAAAGATGCAGATGAGATTGTTTCTTCATCAGATTTGTAGAAATGTAGCACTGCATCAGTGTCTCAGCAATGGATGCTCTGCAGTGAATGGGTGCCGTCAGAAGGAGAGTCCAAACAGCTGATAAAAACATCACAATAATCCACAGCACTCCAGTCCATCAGTGAACATCTTGAAAAAAATCCATCATTAAGATGTTTTTAGTTTCAAACTATGCTTCTGACTAATAATATTGCTTTCTCCAGTGAATAAGTTGTCTTGTCTGAATCAGGGTCTCACTTTACAGTATATTACTGTAGGTATATGTATGTACAACAGTAAGTAAGTACATATCAGTTAAGGATGCTTAATATAAAGTGGGTCCTGAATCAGGGGAGAACTCTGCACCACATACAAATCCAAACAATTATGTGGGTGGATTTTGATGTAAGAGATGACGGGGATGGACTTTTGCACTTGAGAAAGTGTTATTACGGATTAAGGACGTAACAGTTTAAAGTTAAAAACATCTTAATGATGGATTTGTTTCTTATGTGGATTATTGTGGTGTTTTTATCAGCTGTTTGGACTCTCATTCTGACGGCACCCATTCACTGCAGAGCATCCATTGCTGAGACACTGATGCAATGCTACATTTCTACAAATCTGATGAAGAAACAAACTCATCCTAATCTTTGTTTATATAGTTATTTAAAGACTAATTAACAGTGTTAGCCATACAAATTCTGCTGTGCACAAACTGATTCATTTTATGAACACTTTATAGATTTGAAACCTGCACTCCTGCATTGTTAGGATACCGGGTGTGAACTAGCTGTTGCTAGGGTGCTTTAGATGGTTGCTAGGCTAATACAAATGACTTCTGGTTCATGACATTGTAAGGGTGTTCTGAAAATTAGATTTATAACATTTTTGGAATGCTCCTCTTCAGTTAGCATTTTTCTATCCTGAATCTTTTCCCACATTTTCCATAATTCCATTCCAGAATGACTAAAGTTTTCATTGTTGTTCTTTGCACATTGCGTCTTTCCTGACACTGTTGTCTCATTACTAACCTTATAAAAAAAACTGCATTATATAGAAAAAATTGTTCGGTCTGGAGGAAATCTTGCAACTGTGGGACGGTTATAATATTTGAAAAATTGATAGAAATTATTGTTACAATATAAATATTGAAAATTCACTGTTAGGTAGATGTTAGATTAAACACATAATTGATATTTTTATGATGAATTTTCATAGTTTAAGACGGGCCTGTGACAGAGATAAAACAATGAAACCTGTTCACACACTTTCAGAACAAAAAAGTACAAAAGCTGGGGTGGTACCTTTTCAAAAGGCACATCTGTGTACATAAAGGGTCCATATTGATATATATTAAAGGTACATATTACTACCTAAAGTGTACATATTAGCACCTAAAAGGTTTAAAAAATGCACTTTTGAAAAGGTACCACCAGTGGCAGCTTTGGTACCTTTTTTTCTGAGAGGGTAAAACATTTGAAAAGGAACAAGATTGAGGGCATAGTGGAAAGTTATGTGATTTTCATAGAACTTGCCATACTTGCCTTTAGTGGTGACCTCATGGATCTGGACACTTTTGCAGTGCATGCTCAAACAGCTGCTCAGCCACGTGATTTGTTGTATTTAGGACTTTAGGGGAAACTAAAATCAGCAGGGTCTTTTACCCAGAGGGTCTCTAGCCCTGTTTGTAGCATATAAAGAGCTCAAAATCACATCAGAGCTCCTTTCAGAGACCACTGTCCCGAACAGATCATCACTTGACATTATAATCCGTTGTCATTATAATATAGCCACAGTTTCAGGGTTCAGAACATTTTGGAGAACATTCATGATCTTATTTTTCCATGCTCCCTGATTAGGGCCAAAGCAGAGCACTAAATATCCTCAAACCACATGTGTGTCTGAGTTATACCACTGTCTTATCAAAATGCCTATTTCCTCCGAAAGATTCAGCGCTGGCTGCAGGATTACATAAATCTAGGATCTCAGGGATTCACTGGTTGTCTGCACACATATAAGGCAAGACGGAAAGCTTTTGCCCGTGACTTGGATGCAGTTATCTCATGCAACATGAACGGTAACTCCAGATTTCCTGGGTTTCAGGTTGCAGAAGACTTAGTGAAGGTCAAAGCAAGGAATCGGTTACAGGCAGCTCACATCAGACTAAAGCCTCTGCCACGTGACTCTCCAAACCTCATTCTCAAATCTTTGAGACGCCGCTGGTTGTCATAGAGGAGGTCGCGCTGCTTCTTTCTGCTATTAGAACCAGAACGGCGCAGTAATTCAAGGGCCTTGATGGAATCACTTTATACTGGCTTAAAAGGCTTTCCTAAAGAGACTGTATTAAAAAAGCCCCTGCTGTGAACACACAGGACCACATGGCCCAGCAGGCATTGTAATAAATGAGGGATGTGCCAGTCTACAGCTCTTGAAGGCTCTGTGAGAGATTCTGTCTCAGTTTGCTATAAATATAACTGGGTATATTAAAGAGAACCGATTTACTCCAGTCAATATTTCTCATGGATTTACTTTTGTCAGGGTCAACGTCTGTATAGAATACAATGAAACAATGATAAAACAAAACTTTAGGTATCAATTTAAAAGGTAGCATACAAAAATACAGATGTGTTAAATGCATGCTTTAGAAATTAAGTTTGACTTGACTATCAAATATTGTTTTGGGCAACAGATATTTTAATTAATAAACTGTATAACATTCTAAATTGGCTTGACATTGAAATTGCGTACACCATATAGTCGACCCCTTTCTGAATGTACTGTATGTCGGTGTGATGTTATTGTGTTCACTTACTCAACAGATAAAGATACTGTATGGCACTGGAATTTTAGTTTGCAGGATAAAATTGGCAAAGATTATAAATGAATGACGAGGGTTTTGAATTAAGTGTTTGAAATCGACATTCATAATCACTCAAATGGTGTATCGTTAGCAGTGTTGGGGAAAGTTACTTTTAAAAGTAATGTATTACAATATTACGTTACTTAGTTACTTTTTATGGAAAGTAATGCATTATGTTACGTTTGCGTTACTTTTTAAATCTGGACAGAGCTTGCTTGTTTGTTTTTAAAATAAAAAAAGTTCTATTTTTGGCAAACATAAAAACCTTTTCACACCAAAAGTGAAATGAATGCGCCTCAGGCTGAAGGGAAAGTACATTTACGTCCGTACAGTAGAATGCAGAAGAAGACATTTCAACACACTTCAGCAATAAACAAAGACACAGATGTTTGTCTAGAGTAATTAGTGCTTATTAGTACGGTTGAACTGAATCATCGAAGGTCAGAAGCAAATAGAATGGGATTAAATACATAAAGGATATTTCTATTGTTTAACATTTAATTATTGCAGGTTTGCGTCATAATCTGAGTTGCATTATTTTTATTCATTTTGAGGAATACTGAATCTGTGTTGTTGTTTTTTTTGTGAGTGAGCTGAATTAATGCAAATTCATATTTATTTTAATACTACAATAACATTTTCTGATTTCTCTCAGCATGGCATCACCAGAGCTGTCAATCAATACATTGAAGAAAAAAAAGTAACTCAGATATTCTCTTGTAAATTTAAAAAGTAATGCGTTACTTTACTAGTTACTTGAAAAAAGTAATCTGATTACGTAACTCGCGTTACTTGTAATGCGTTACCCCTGACACTGATCGTTAGATATGAGCTTGTGCAATTGTACTGGACTCAAAACCTTTAGTCTCTGAGATTTAACGTCATGTGACAACATTCCCTTCTTCTATAAATGTATTCATATGCTTATTCTGTATTTATTTTTAATTGAGGTCTTGGTGCATTAGAATCAATTAAAACACATTTGAAGATCTTTATTGGAAGATGAATGTTTGTGTTTGTTCTGTATTTCTTGATTTTCTCTAGAGAGCAATAGGCTATAGCTGAAGTGGGATAGATTGTTTAATAGTTAGGTCTGGATGCTGATTGGTCAGTATGTTCCAGCCGCAGTGAAACAAATGGTATAGTAACAGCTCTGATGTGAAACAGCTGTTCACCAACTACTGTGTGCATCACTGTATGATTGGTATTTAATTCATTTGCATAGTAAAATAGTTGATAATGAAAAACTGTCCTTAATAGTTTTGTTTTCTAGAAGCAATAGAGCACCTGTCTGGAGCTGTGTGCCGAGCACAACGACACAGAAGTGAGTTCAAATGAGCACATTTGTATTATAATACACTGGATGCCATAATAGCAGAAATAAGCACTGCCTTGGTTTTATTAACCTTGAAACATTAAAAAGCAACATTTCTGCTACAGTTAGGGCTTGAATGAGCTGTCATGCTGTGCTACATCAACGCCTGACATATGAAAGTATAGTCAGAAAAATCTTAGTAAGTAGTAAGTAAAATATCATTTTAGTAAGTTGATATTAAAATGCTTAGTTTGATGATCAAAGCTTGGTAGTTTCAAAACATATAATACAATGCAGTGCAATGATGATCAAGAGATGAACAAATAAATGTTTCTCAAAAATCCTGATGATCAGATTTGATATATTGAACATGATTTTTCTAAAAAATTATGTCTGGATGATCAAGTAAATCTAACTATTAACAGCTTTTTCCTTTATAAACTATAAACTCATTGAACTAATTAACTGTTTATTAATAGTAAGGTAGTTGTTAAATTTGAGTATGGGGTTTAAATATCTTAAATAAAGTGTTACCCTTTATCATATACAATTGCAACTCATTAACAGTTCTGTAACTCATGGGTAGCCCTGCCGTTTTAAACAAAACTCATTTACTGCATGCTGTTTAAAGCAATAGTTCACCCAAAAATGAAAATTCTATCATCATTTACTCACCTTCAAGCTGTTTCAAACATGTATGAGTTTCTTTCTGCTGCTAAACACAGTTGACGGTAGCCATTGAATTCCATAGTCAATGGCTACCGTTAACATTCTTCAAAATATCTTCTTTTCTGTTCAACAGAAGAAAGAAACTCATGCAGGTTTCGAACAACTTGACTGCGAGTAGAGTGTTTTCAATTTTGAATGAACTATACATTTAAGAGTGGAGTATATGCATTTTATGATAAAAAAATAAACAAATCAGTTACTCAAGTACACCTTAGCTATCTGACTCTAAAACAGCTGGCAAAGCCAACCATATCAGCAGGTCAGACACTTGCAAAGCAACCTAATGAGAATTTGTACAGTGATGGATGTTGACAGTCTATTTGTGTCAGGAACATAAACAAGACCTAAATATACTTCCATCCATCAGCATGGAAAGAAAACAAACCGACAGACAGTCTTTAAAGAGACTTCATTGACTCTAAAACATGCTTTAAATTAGTGGGAGGGATTGCGACCAAGACTGACAAAGAAAGCCAGCGCTCAAACAGCTGCCTGAAATTAGCACTCCTATAATCACGCTTTCTCTTTCCTATCGCCTAAAAAACGAAGCTCTTTTTTACTGTGCACCTCTAAAGAAAATGCCGTTTCCATCGACTTTCTGCTGCTGTCAGTGTCCCAGTTTAACCTTCATTCGAGTTCTTCATTGCTTTCATTAGTCTGAATGTTGTTTTTTTCTCTGATGAAGTTGAGATGAAGTAAGACAGAAAGCAGATGATAAACCCTGATCTCATCACACTCCAGTAAAATGGAGAATAGATGTACAACGTTTTGTTTCTTTCACAGGCCATGAAATTGTTTTAATGGATTCTCTCTTAGCATTTACATTAGCATTTTCATCTGCTGTTCTTAAAGCCTTTCAGTTTGATCTGAGTGTACATGGTACATCACAATACATACACATTTTTCAGTATGTTTGGTAACACTTTATTTTAAGGCCCAATTCTTGCTATTAACTAGTTGCTTATTAGCATGCATATTACTAGCATATTGGCCATTTATTAGTACTTATAAAGCACATATTAATGCTTTATTGTGCAAGACCATATTCTAGATGCCTTAATCTGACTCCATACCCAAATCTTAACTACCTTACTCACTATTAATAAGCAGCAAATTAGGAGTTTACTGAGGGAAAACTTGTCGTTAATAGTGAATATGAATCCGTGTATCATTCGATCATTCGGTTTTTGATTTAATATTGAAAGTAGAAAAATGAGAAAACGGCTCCTTTTTCGTATTTTAGTTTTTTCATGGGTGGAAAAATGAATAAAACAGCTTGAATGGGCGGGAATTAAACGCCCCTTTCTGCTGATTGGTCAACCGAGGATCGAACCGTGCCATCATCAGTTCTTCTGCAGTATCATGCAGCAGAATAATAGTCCTCTGCTGCTGCAGTTGTATGGATTCTTAACACATTTATTGCAACTACATTTTGTCTTTTTTCATCAAACAAACAGGCTAATGAATAGCTCGACACAACTCATACCTGGGCAGAGTCTAGACAGGGCTTTCTTCTGTGTAGATATGAATTTTATTCTTTGCATCAGCTGGGCATGGCAGGGTATGATATGACAGCTGTCTTAGCCTTCCCTGCTCACCCAGTAAGTCTGTTTGTTTGTTTAATTAAGAAATTAATTAATTAATTTGTTTCAAAATAAATTTTAAACACTCAGACAAAAAGGAAAGAATAATAAATTGGCTTGGGTATATACAGGCCTATGTTCACGCAAGAACTGTCATTTTGACTGATAACCGGAGAATAACAGATATTAAATAGCCTACTGTTAGAGTTATATAATGTA
>NW_015505851.1:720258-725758 GCF_001515645.1 Sinocyclocheilus grahami
GTTACGTTCAAAATAACTACAAAATGTCATGCCTTTGAAAAATAAAGAGAACAACAGAATGCGCTGCTTTAGCTTGTCTCAGTCAAACATGAACCACAGGGAATACTTGTCTTTTAAAAGGCTTCATTTAGATTATTTGACGTTAAATGCATCATATTAGTCACTTTGGAATAAATCACAGTAGGCTATATGTATCATGATCAAATAAAGCGACTTTACAGTCTGGAAATACTTTAGGCTATAGCTAATGATTTCTCGGACCCCCTATCACTTTAAGAACCACTGGTCTAAACAGAAGAAAGCCCTGTCTAGACTCTGCCCCGGTACGAGTTGTGTCGAGCTATTCATTAGTCTGTTTGATGAGAAAAATATGAAATTGATAAAATGGGTGATTAATCTGTACAACTGCAGCAGTGGAGGACTATTATTCTGCCGCGTGATACTGCGGAAGAACTGATGATGGGACGGTTTGATCTTCGGCTGACCAATCAGCAGAAAGGGGCATTTAATTCCCGCCCATATGTAGAAATCAAATATTCAAGCTGTTTATTCATTTTTCCACCCATGAACGAAAAACGAAAATTTTAACTGATTTTTTGTTTTTCGTTTTTTGAAGAAAAAAAAAAAAACAACGAAAAACGAGCCGTTTTCTCATTTTTCTACTTTCAATATTAAATCAAAAAACGAATGATCGAATGATACATGGATTAATATGTGTTCCCTATTCTAAAGTGTTACCAAAATAAGAATGACATGCATTTGAACACATTTACCATTAATTCAGTCACTGTATACATTGTGTTCATTATATACTGCATCATTGACATGCCAACAACTTAGAAAATCAGGGCTTAAAGAAAATACGACTTTGTGGCAACGTTCATGAGTGATAAACTCAACAGTGTTTATGAACTAAACAATGTTCATGAGTGATATGATCTTACCGACATTACTTGAAAGCACCAAAAATAAATAAATAAACAGGCACTGGAAACTAGCCCACTGGAGCGACCTTTAGGAGACGTTAAGAACTAAATAAAAATTTGACAATTCTATTGTCCAGTTTTATATCAATACCAGACCTTGTGTGAATATACTGTAGCGGATCAGCTCATGGGGAAATATGAATAATTAACCATAACTAGTTATAATTAACTATTCATATTTTAGATCCACTGTAGATATTTAGCTGACCACTCAGGGTCAACCGTCTTGTCAATTCTAAGAACGTTAATTTCCTGGTTAAAGGAAATAACCTTCTTACTGTACAATTCTATAAGTTTGTAACATAAATCTGCATGATTATTGACTCCGGTTATGTAAACCCCACACCTAAACTTAAAGGCTTAGTTCATCCAAAAATGAACTAATGAATTGAATGAAAAAAAATTAGTCTGTTTTACTCACCACCGAGGCATCCGGTTATGGAGTAACCAGAACATGAGACGTGCGGATCCATGTGCAAAGCTTTTGTTAAGAGGTGGTCATAAACAGGTATAGGTCAGACATAGGTATGTAGCACAAACTGGTATGTAGAAGGCAAGGGTAGTCCGGTAAACAAGCGAGGGTCAATCGACGACGAACGTAATCCAACAGGGCGAGACTAGAGAGATAATCCAAGTATAAAGCAAAGGTCCAGGCAGGGGCAAACAGCATCCAAACAGGGCAAGACGAGAGAGGTAATCCAAAGTACACAGGCAATGATCAGAAGACGAGGAAACAGACAAGGCAAGACTAGGCTATACTAACAAACTTAAAGCAGGCTCCGTAACGTAGCTATCACAACTAGCGATATGCGCATACAATACTCGGCAGCCTGAAAGGGATCTGAGTGAGTGTTATATAGTGAATGTGTGATTGGTTACAGCTGTGTGCAATCAGTGCTGTGTGCAATCAGTGCAATGGATGATGGGATAAGTAGTCCGGGATGACATGCAACAGTTTGTGTAGTGCGAGTAACTGCTGGCGCAAGCTAGATTAAAGTGATTATTATGTTTTGAATATGGATATTTTTCTTGCAAAAATGCATCGATTCGCTACAGAAGGCCTTTGTTCACCCCCGGAGCCATGTAAGATGCTTTTTTTATGCATGGGTGCTTTTTATTTAACTTCTTTTGGACTGAAGCAATGCAACACCCGCTGACTACAATGATAGAGCTTGAAAGATCAAAGACGATTTTTAATATAACTTTGACTGGATTCGTCTGAAAGTAGAAAGTCATATAGACCTAGGATGCCTCTGGGTTGCGTAAAACGCAGCCTAATTTTAATTTTTGGGTGAACTAACCCTTTAACAACTATCTTACTATTAATGAGCAGCAAATTAGCAGTTTATTGAGTTGAAAGTCATAGTTAATAGTTAATAGTGAGAATTGGCCCCCAAACTAAAGTGTGACCAAAATCTTGTAGAATTTGCAGAAAAGGTGCATCATTATCTTGATATTTGGACGCATCTGACGTTTATTCAATGTAAGTGTTTGGGGTCCAAGTCAAAAACATGATATATATATATATATATTTTTAGAATTTTCAGTCACACTTTATTTTAAGATCCAGTTATCACTATTAACTAACTATTAACTGCCTCAACTCCTAATTACTGCTTATTAATAGTTAATAAGATTGTTAAATTTAGGTATTGGGTAGGATTAAAGGGATTGTTCACCCAAAAATTAAAAACCATCCTAGATGTACATGACTTTCTTCTTTCAGACGAATTCAATCAGAATTATATAAAAAAAATGTTCTGGCTCTTCCAAGATTTATAATGGCAGTGAATAGTGGTCCAGATTTTGAATTAATATAAAGTGCATCCATCGATCATTAAAAAGGGCTCAACATGGCAGCTGGGGGTTAATAAAGGCCTCCTGAAGTGAATCGATGCATTTGTGTAAGAATAATGTCCATATTTAAAACTTTATAAACCATAATCTCTAGCTTCTGCTAACTGTTGTACACATGGCCACAAGAGACTATTACTTTAAATATTTTGAATCAATCTGCTAGCAGTTGCTAAGTGGTCCAAATCCCTTTTGAAGCATCTCACAGCAAATCTATAAATATCATGATATAATATTTTTAGCTATCCAGCGCCCAGCCCTTCTCTGGCATATGAGCTGCCCATCTGTTTCATCTCTTGGACATCGCTGAGAGGCTGCGGCATTAAGACTTTAAGGAAGATGAGTGAGCAAAACATAGTTGAAGAGAGTGCGGACTGTTAATGCTTCTCTCAGCCACACGACTTCATGATGTGGGTAATGCGCTCATATTAGCCTTTGGTACTGGCTGTCTTTGAGGGCAGTTTGATGTTTTTATGTTCTGCCTTATTGGCCTCCATGTCTGCATCCGCATATTGGCCTTTGACATCTCTCTCTCTCTCTCTCTCTCTCTCAGCTTGCCAGCGCCTGCAATACAGCTGGGCTTCAAAGACAAGAGATAGCACATCGCACCGCATCTACAGCCGTGTGTTTTCACTTAGACACTTAGACTTTTGGCTGGAGGTTGGTCATGTGGATGAAGAGCAGATTTAAATCCCAAATTCCCTAAAGCAAAACATACAGAATAATGAGCTGTCAATAATCATTTGGCAGCAAGAAATGCAACATATTCCTTTGTTCTGTTACGGTTGATATCTTTGACCTCACAAGAGATGAAATGTTGTGTCAAACGTGGCCTGTGCTTGTGGTCTATAGCATTTGGTTAACGGTGCCTTTTCTTTCTGTATATAATAACTTGAATGGCATAAAATAGATTAAAATGAAATTAGATTAGGATAAAGACCGATGTTAGATGAAAGATACAAAACTACAGAGACTGTTTAGCCAACACTTGCTTTTATGTGGCTATAGTTGACAAATGGATGAGGATATTTTTCCAGATTTTAGGTTACTCTATAAGGGAACGTGTGTTTGAGATCCATTTTTACCTTGACCAATTAATTTTCAACAGCGTTGTGTGACAAATAAATTTTTAAATTACAAATATACTCTCAAATTACTGTAAAAAAATATATATATATATATATATGATCAATAAGTCAAGGCTATGTTTTTCCATTACTTTAACTCATCAAATGAATTTGAGGCAATTTCAACTTCATTGTTGTCAGACTGGTGTTCCTGTTTTGTTGTGTTTTTCTCCGTATTCCTTTGTTCTGTTACGGTTGATATCTTTGACCTCACAAGAGATGAAATGTTGTGTCAAACGTGGCCTGTGCTTGTGGTCTATAGCATTTGGTTAACGGTACTTTTTCTTTCTGTATATAATAACTTGAATGGCATAAAATAGATTAAAATGAAATTAGATTAGGATAAAGACCGATGTTAGATGAAAGATGCAAAACTACAGAGACTGTTTAGCCAACACTTGCTTTTATGTGGCTATAGTTGACAAATGGATGAGGATATTTTTCCAGATTTTAGGTTAATCTATAAGGGAACGTGTGTTTGAGATCCATTTTTACCTTGACCAATTAATTTTCAACAGCGTTGTGTGACAAATAAATTTTTAAATTACAAATATACTCTCAAATTACTGTAAAAAAAAAAATATATATATATATATGATCAATAAGTCAAGGCTATGTTTTTCCATTACTTTAACTCATCAAATGAATTTGAGGCAATTTCAACTTCATTGTTGTCAGACTGGTGTTCCTGTTTTGTTGTGTTTTTCTCCCCATGTGCTCCCCGTGACCCAGTTTCTCCCTCTCTAGTATTGATTTATCATTTGGTTCAGGTGTGTCCTGTTTATTACCCTCGTTTAGTTCAGTATTTAAAGTGTTGTCTGTTCCTCGTTTCCTTTGTCCGGTGTCGTCGATACCAGTGCTGCCCTGTGTTACCCTTGTTTGGATAAATAAAGACTGTTATTCGTGACTCTCCCTCGCCTCCGCATTCCTCGACTCCACATAGAAGCACCGTGACAATTGTTTTAACTTATATGAGATTGAACTCCATTTTTAAGTCAGTTTGATATAATTAAATTTTAAATTACTTTCTGCTACTTAAATGTAATTTTTTGAAGTTAAAGTAGGCGGATTTTTTTCAGTGTTCATAAATTCAATAATAATAATAATAATAAAAATAATATAAGTAAAAAATTCAAAAAATTCAGTTTGAAGCAGTTTTAGATGGGTATTTGAATGTGTCACGCAGGTTTCCATATATTTTGATGGTTACACTTTATTTTAGGGTGTCCTTGTTACAGTGTAATTACATAAAAAAGAACTGAGCAATATTAATGAACTACTTACTATAGGGTTAAGATAAGGGTTAGGGTTTGGTGTAGGGTTAGTTGCTTGTAATTGTGCATGACATACTGTTGTTGTTATTATTATTATAGTAAGTACATGTATTAATTGTAACTACATCACTTTAAAATAAAATCTTACCATTTTGACATATTGCGTACAACAGCTAGACTCTCATATGCCACACACACACACACACACACACACACACACACACACACACACACACACACACACACACACACACACACA
>NW_015505851.1:725966-753290 GCF_001515645.1 Sinocyclocheilus grahami
CACGCACACACACACACACACACACACACACACACATTTTGCATTTATTAATATTGAAGTGTTAAGGCATCCTACATTGCAGGAATAAATAAACGAACATGGATGGAGTAATATCACAAATTTGATTGACAATAGAAGTTAAAACATTCTCTTTTGGCCGTCTTGCATGCTTGAAATGTCCCATTAGCTTCCTGTATTAAATGATAAAGGAAAGCAAAATGATGAAGGATCCCAAAGAGATTTACAAGAGATTTTAAAGGTAAAATCTGTAACACTTTATTTTAAGGTGTCCTTGTTGAGCCCGGTCTCATGAAAATGCGTATAAATAGTACGTCAAATAAAAACGAAAACTCGTGGTATTGATACGCAAAAATGGACTTTGGCGTGTATATGATACGCATGTGTTTGGCGTGCATATAATACGCAGTTTTCCCGTGCATATGATACGAAATTTGTTGGCGTACATATGATACGCATCTACCCCACAACCCTAATCCTACCCATCCAAGTTTTAATTTTTATTTGGCGTACTATTTATACGCACTTTCATGAGATCGGGTTGACTTGTTACACACTACATGTACTTACTATTATAATAACAATAAATTATGCATAGTTACATGCAAGTACACTAAGCCAAACCCTAACCATATAGTAAGTACATACAGTTAATTAATATTACAAAGTACTTAAAAGTATAATTACACTGTAACAAGGACACCTTAAAATAAAGTGTAATAAAGTATATATTTATATTGTATTTCGTGATGAGGATAATTTTACTACAAATATGAATAACCTTTATCAATTCATTGCAACTGCATACTTTCTGCAAAAGTAATGAGGAGTTTACCTTGGCCATATACAGCTGACACAAAGCTCACACAAATGCAGCCAAGGCAGCGAGGGTGTCCTGCAGCTCAAAGTGACCATGAGCATGTGACAGCTGAGCGTTTTCCCATTATGAGCTGGGATGTGTGCTCATGACGTGGTTGTCAGGACGTGTTCAAGGCTGGGACGAGGTGACACAATGCAAGGTACATCCAGTAATCTCCACAGGATGAAGCTTCGGGAAAGGTGTCGTGCAGAAAAAGACAGAACGTCGTGTCATAAAAGCTTTCCTCTTGCTGATCCCACAATGCATCTCAGCACACGAAGGCCACATCCATGAGAGATATGCATAATTAGTCTACTAGCTCCTGAAGGTTGATGCAAGCTTAAACACTTAAATTCAACAGCACCACCTCCATCAATCACATATCAGATATAAGGGGCTCTAGTTATTTCTGTTCAGGATTGCATATAGAGAATATATCAGAGAAGCAAAGAATGTCTGTAGCCCCTGTATATCACTTCTTGCGGTTGTATTTATTGCATCTGTTCAGTTGCATGTGTAAGTCTGTTAAGTCTGTCTCTCCATTAATACTGAAACTAAATGCGTGGGAAGCTTCAAATGTGTGTGGGTTTATTCTCAAGATGTGTGTTGTCTGAAATATCCATGTTTTCATTATTGAATTATTGTATTGGCTGCCACATTTTCATATTGCTGATATTATGAATCGCTGCATTGATGGGAATTTTGGCATATATGCTTGTTTGGGATTGCTAGTAAATTTCACAAATAATTATAAAGAAACACTGAATTAAACATGACATTTTGAAATGGTATTTTATTGTAAAACATACTGCAACACGTGTTGAACTAGTAATGTCTTTATAATAACCACCGCTGTAGATGGATAAACTGGAATCAAGTGTGAACACAGTTCATGATTAGTCTTCTAAATGTCAAACCACTTGTTAAATCATCTGATGAAAATATTCAGTAAAGCTTTCAGAATATTGGTTTACTTTAATGTCTGCTGTTTGAGGTTTTGCATCTAAAATATGAAAATCAAATCGTTTTAAGTGAATTTAAAATGCTTAGAAAATGTACTTATTTTTCAACTTTTCAATACTTAAGTACAATTGTGGATACTTTTAATTGAGTCCAATGTTTGACATTCTGTAGTATCATTACTTTAGCTTAAGTACAGTTCCTCAGTACTTTGTAATACCCCGATCAGCGTTTTAAAAGAACCGGTGAAATGAACGTTTCATAGACTTGCTTACAAAGTCAGTCACTTGTCGCCGCCTACTGTCACGAATTCAGTCCATGGACTTCCGTTTATTCACCACCAGAGGTCACCCTTTCCTTTACATTGACTCTTGCACAACACTATCTGTTGCATAGCACCCTGGACTACATATCCCATCATTCTTTGCACGATTTGCACACTGTACTGATTGCACACAGCTGTTTCTAATCACCTGACTCACTATATAACACCCACTCTAACCACCTTTCTGTGCTGAGTATTGTTTAGCCTGTACCCCTTTCCGAGTCTCCGTGTTTTCCTTGTTTTGCCTTGCCTGTTTTTGTGGTTTCTGATCTTTGCCTGTTTTCTTGGATTTCTCCCTCTCGTCTCGCCCCTGTGATTCTGTCTGCTGATCGGTGACCTACGCTAGCCCTGGGACTATTCTTGTGTTTTGCCCGCCATATACCTGTTTGCCATTGTTTTGACCCTGCCTGTTTACAAGGTCTCTTGAATAAAGCCTGCAGATGGATCCACACGTCTCACGTCTCGTCAGCCCCGTTACACCTACTGAAATAATTCATGTTTTCAAGGCAATAAAAGTCATTTAGCATATAGTTCATATATTCATAAGATAAAAGATTATACAACAACAATAAAGACATTCTCTGTATCTAAAAGGAGGGAAGGATGCAGCAATTCTGGGCACAGAACAGTGTGAATGACATACTACAAAGCAGCAGATGGGAGTGTGACATTTATTGGTTCAAAGGAATGTTGTCTCAGAGAAACACTTCATGTCTGAACCGCTGGAAGAAATCATATCTGATATTCATACAGCAAGCAGCTGAATAAAATGCATTCTGAAAAGTCGGTTAAACCCAGAGAAATCAAACTGAAACACACACAAACAAATGTGAATATACTTGTTTTTCAGTCTTTTCTGCCAGATGTTGGAGAAGATTCTGCCATCTGTGACCCTGCAGCACAAAAGCAGTGTTGAGTCGCTGGGGTATATTTGTAGCAATAGCCAACAATACATTGTATGAGTCAAAATTATACATTTTTCTTTTATGCCAAAAATCATTAGGATATTAAGTAAAGATCATGTTCCATGAAGATATTTAGTAAATGTCCTACTGTAAATATATCAAAACTTCATTATTGATTAGTAATATGCATTGCTAAGAACTTCATTTGGACAACTTTAAAGATGATTTTCTCAATATTTTGATTTTTTGTGCACCCCCAAATTCCAGATTTTCAAATAGTTGTATCTCAACCAAATATTGTCCTATCCTAACAAACCAAAAGCTTATTTATTCAGCTTTCAGATGATGTATAAACCTCAATTTTGAAAATTATGACTGGTTTTGTGGTCCAGGGTCACATATAGCTTCTGGTTTAATATCTTATCAGAGGGACATCGCCAGTGTCCGCTTCGTCCTTCATGATAGCAAAAGCAGAGCATCTGTCAGTAAATCATGCCACAGAACGTTCTCTGTCAGAACTGAGGCCAGAATCTTCTCGTCACTAATATTGCTGCATGGCCCATCAGATAAGCATCTTCACACATGACGTCAGACGCAGTGGGAAATCCCGAGTCTTTGTAAAACTCAAGAGACGAGCAAAAGGAACATTTTTCATGGTGACTGGTCATTTTTCAGGGGATAGTGAGTGTGGATTTGATTAGTCCCACTTGTTTCCACCACTAACTACAACTATGTCTGACTATCGTAAAAACTCTGCAACCAACCTCAGATGTTTTATTATAGGAGCACTGTACTGATATTCCTCAAACACTGTTGTCAAGGTGTTATCATAATCAACAAAATCTAAAACCATAAAAAATTACGGTAACACTTTATTTTAGGCTCTCTTAACTAGTTGCTTATCAGCATGCATATTACTAGAATATTAGCCATTTATTAGCACATATTAATGCCTTATTCTGCATGACCATATTCTACATCCCTAATCCTACCCAATACCTAAACTTAACAACTACCGTACTAACTATTAATAAGCAGCAAATTAGGAATTTATTGAGGGAAAACTCGTAGTTAATAGTGAATAAGTGTTCCCTATTCTAAAGTGTTACCAAAATTACTTGCAATAAAACAAACATTGACTGAAATAAAATAACATAAAATATATAAAATGTAAACCTTTATTTAACACGTCTAATTTTTATTTAATTTAACTTATTATTACATGTTAGCATTATGTATTGAAATAACTCAAACTTAATAAAAACTATATAGACATTAAAAATGTAATGAAAATTACAAAAATAAACAAATAACGAAAAATTTTACTAAAATTAAAATGAAAACACAAACACACACGCAAACATATCTCAGTGATACTAAAATAACACCTTTAATCCTCAGCTTTACATTTGAATTAAACTGCAATGAATTCAAAAAAGTAATTAAAAAAGAAAAAAGCTTTAATTTATAATTAAAGTTGAAAATGCCGATTACAATGTTGTGTAATGCTACAAAGATGTTTAGCAATGTTATGTTTGCATACTGAATTATGATTAGTCTTCTTTTACGTGTATTTACAAAAAGAATTTAAAGAGAGATATGGCAATACAAAAAATAAACTGTATTTATTTCAAGGTGTCCTTGTTACAGTGTAATTATACACTGTGTTTGGCTTTCTCCTGTTGAAAACTGAAGCAGATGTTCAGCAGAATGCCTTGAGCTGCTCTTTTCCGTGCAATAAAAGTGGATGTGACCAGCAGCTGTTGAGCTTCAGATGATCCACTGAAACTGTCCGATGAACAGACTGAAATCTTCCCTTTCACATTCAAACTAGCACATGACGTCAGAGATGACATCAAACACCATGGGTGCTGCATGAGAGTAACCTTTTACACGGTGAACCCATTTTTTATGTTTTGCTTCACTTTAATTTTTAGTACCATTTTTAGTAATCTCACATTTTTATCTGTGCTAAACCAATGTTTCGTAATAAATGGCAGTTCTAAAATTTACCTGACCTAAATATTTACCAAAATATTGGTGCTATGTGAAAATAAATAGTACAGTAATAATTAGCACCACAGAATTTTAATTGAAAGAAAGTTTTGTAACACTGTGTTATTACACAAATACATAGATGCAAAAATAAATAAAATAAAGTGTTACCAAATATAAAAAGTAACAGTAATGTAATGACCATAATTAGGATTAACACAAGTCCACTGTAAAAAAAACCCCACCCCGCTAAAACCAGCCTAAGATAGGTTTGCATACATTGGTTTTCTTTGTTTTAGCTGAAAGGTTCCCAGAACAGCATTTGATACATTTAAAACAGACCAATCTGACTAATTCGGCCAGGTTGGGAAAGCAGACCACCAGCTTAGACTGGTTTTAACTGGTTTTAACAGCAGGGTGAACACTGATCAAGACTAAGCCACTAGCACAGACATGTCATTTATCTCTTTGCCTAATACTGCCACATTCTGTCTTCACCAGCCATGAAATTACAAATACAGAAGCAGCAATTACAGAATTTCGAGGATGTGAGAAGGCACTGTTAAGATACAGATGAAACGCACTGATATCTGTCTTTATAATGGGGAAAAATCAATCCACAGCTCAAGGTTGTACTTCGTTTTCTTTGATGTCTCCCCATTGAAGAATTTATCAGTGAGACGCTTTTGTACCTGCCAGGAGTATTTCATGTACTGTAGCTGACTTTCATCTAATCTTACAGATTAACATTGACACCTGTCTTCCTGACGGTTTCTAGAGAAATCACTATATTACTCAAATGGGGTAGTGAAGCTAATGCTTTGAATAATATTTTTCATATTTTACTGCAGTTGCTTGGCAACCCATTCATCCCAAAATTACACAAAATGAAATTAGCCACAGGCCCTTCATGCATGCAACGTTTGGTAAGTTTTCAGCACAGACAAAAAGTGAGGAAAAATAATAAAACTCAGAGGAAAAGCAGTAGAAAATAGCTTGTGCTAGATTTCTAAATAAAGCAAAAGATCACACTAAAACTAGACATGTACTTAGATGCGTCTTAGATATGTTTTATGCCCTCGGCAGAACAAAAGGAGTCCAACAGCATCATTACATAATGGAATTACATCCACTTATTTCTTTACAACTGTATCCGGCGAGTGAGTGAAATGAAAATAATTGTTCTTTCCTGGAAACTCCTTAAACTTGGAAAACACATCTAGTGGCACTTCATCCGCTGACAGAGAAATAAATATACAGGGAGAGCAATGAGCGAAAACCTGGGAATCGAATCAATCTAAACTGAAGCAATATGCACTCAGTAAACTCAATAAACTGTCCTTATCCGTTGTCTACATCTAGTCGGCATGTGCTTGTTGCTAATCTGAATTCATATTGGTTAAAGTTGGCTGCTGAATCACACATGGCAACGCAACAGTCCTGCACTCGAAAACATTTGGATATCTCTGGCCGCCTGCAAAAGGGTCTTGTGTTTGTTTTTTCTTGGCTCAGGAACAAGTTAAAGGAGGGAGACTGTTGTTTATATGACGACTGTCTTTTGTGTCTTTTTCTTTCATTACATCACTGATGAAGCATGTTCAAAGTGCAAACTTTGTAATAAGGCGTTATGTGAAGGTGGCAGATGAAAGGAAATAAATATTAATTATGCTGCTTGTATCTATCATTTCATTCTTCTTTTTTTTTAATTAATCATTATTATTTTAAATCAGCAAATTTGGGATTTTTCAATGACTTTTTTAATGATTTCAATGAGGTTACATTGTTACGCCAGTAATGCAATTGCGACAGATGACTGGTTTTACAAGTGAATCATTGATTCATTCATGCAATAGATTTGATTAAAAAAGAATCATTTAGAAATTAAGCAAGTAATGAATGAATCATTGAATCATTCACTCAACTGATTTACAAAAAAAGAAAAAAACTTATTCATTTAATTTCATTCAATGAAACAAATGAATTTATGAATGAGTGAGGAACAAAACAAGTGACGATTGAGTCATCAAATCATTCACTCATCTGATTTGTTCAAAAACTGATTCATTTAAGAACAAAATAAGTGGCTATGAGTGAGTCACTGAATCCTTCACTTCACTGATTTGTTCATAAACACTGATTCGTTCATAAACACTGATTCATTTAGGAATGAAGCAAGTAACTTTAAGAATGAGTCAATGATTAATTCACTCAACTGATTTGTTCAAAGACACTGATTCATTTAGAAATGAAACAAGTGTGTTAATGAGTGAGCCACTAAATCATTCACTCAACTGATTTATTAAAAAAACGGATTAATTTAAGAACAAAATAAGTTTATTTATAAATCAACTACTAAATCCTTCACTTAACTGATTTGTTCAAAAACACTGATTCATTTAGAAATTAAACAAATGTATTCATGAGTGAGCCACTAAATCATTCACTCAACTTATTTGTTCAAAAACACTGATTCGTTTAGGAACAAAAACGTGACTATGAGTGAGTTATTAAATCATGCACTTGGCTGATTAAAAAAAACTGATTAATCTAAGACAAAATAAGTTAATTTATAAGTGAATCACTAAATCCTTCACTCAACTGATTTGTTCAAAAACACTGATTCGTTTAGGAACAAAAACGTGAGTATGAGTGAGTTATTGAATCATCCACTCAGCAGATTTAAAAAACAAAAACTGATTAAGTTAAGACAAAATAAGTTAATTTATATGTGAACCACTAAATCCTTCACTTAACTGATTTGTTCAAAAACACAGATTCATTTTAGAACAAAACAAGTTAATTTATAAGTGAACCACTAAACACTTCACTCAACTGATTTGTTCAAAAACACAGATTCATTTTAGAACAAAACAAGTTAATTTATAAGTGAACCACTAAACACTTCACTCAACTGATTTGTTCAAAAACACAGATTCATTTTAGAACAAAACAAGTTAATTTATAAGTGAACCACTAAACACTTCACTCAACTGATTTGTTCAAAAACACTGATTCATTTAGAAATGAAACAAGTGTATTTATGAGTGAGCCACTAAATCATTCACTCAACTGATTTGTTCAAAAACACTGATTCGTTTAGGAACAAAAACGTGACTATGAGTGAGTTATTGAATCATGCACTCGGCTGATTTATTTTTAAAAAAAATTAAACATTCATTTAGGAACAAAATTGAAATTGAAAAAAGTGAATGTATATGTAAGCCATTGAATCATTTACTCAACAGTCTCATTCAGGATGGAAACAGCACTACTGTGACATCAGGGGCGTCATGCACTCATTATTTTTGAGGGCACACGAATGTGGGAGGGGGGTCATCATGTGACACACAGCAGCCACAATAGCACTCGTTTTTTTTTTTTTTTTTTTTCCTTTTTTTTCGAAACATTCCCAAACGCATTAACTATATCATGAAATATCTCGATTCTCACCTTTATAGATTATGTTAGTTGATCTATAGTGGGCGATGGTCAAAGTAGCCTAATAATGTAGTCTATTAATAATTATACATTAAAAACCTGTCTGTTTACTCAAGTAACAGATATGGGTGTCATGCCATAACATATTTTTAATACGAATGACTTATATTTAATGTGAATAAAACATTGTAAGTTAGGCTACTTATCAAAACACTTTCATTGTACAGAAAGAGAGCAAAGAACATTAACATTATCAAAGAACATTTTCACTGACAGTCTAGAGTTCAAGCACTCTCATAAACACCCATTAAAATCACTGAAGCTGTTTACACTGTGAAATGAATATCTTACTTACAGATTCATACACACATCTGCAGTTTGTTGCTTCTAACGAGAGAATTCGCCAGAATGAGGTATTCAGACAGCGAGCGAGTGAAGAAAACACCGGCATTTTAACGATGACTCATCTGAATGCCTCTGATTGGCCATCGCATTCATAAGCTCAACAGCATCGTGTGTGATTGGTTATAATACGCAGCGCTGTAAAAAGTGTCTGTCTCTGGCTCAGCGCCAGCCAGCAAATGCAGATTTGAATTTTAGCAGCTGATGATATGACGCGCTGAACGATTTAATCATGCTGGTGTGAATGTATCAAATATAGAAAATATCATTCGGCTATTTTTTTGTCTTTTGGAAGCTGCATTCAAAATCCATTTGGCTCAAAAATCTGAGGGGGCACGTGCTCCCTCACTTTGAATGAGCATGACACCTCTGACTGTGACGTGCAACAATCCTGCTGTGGCTTTGTTTGGAGCTATTTTTCTGGCAGACCAAAAACAAAGTAAAGTACTAAAGTCTTGTATTAAGGCAATATCACACAATCGTGCCATCTCCGTGTTGCTCCAAATCAAAAACAGCCCAAGACGTCATTGCTAAAGGGACAAGTAACAGTTCTCATATTCTGATTTGCATACAACACACAGTTTCTTAATGTTTTCAATGCACAATCAACGTGAACAAACTAGCATCTTTGTTTACTAGTTCAGTGGACTGTGGTTAATATCACGGTTTGTCCATAAGTCAGCCGATGGCCCAATGATGACTTTGACCTTTTCCTGTGTTTAATCAATCATCAACTGTATCTTCACATGATACGGATCACATCACCTGCAGAGAGTGCTGGATCCATGTGCATGTTCATCTTTATCTAAAACATAAAAGAGGTGAGAAAAATATAGATACAGTTTTCATGAGCCATTGATTCAGCCCAGGCTGTTACTATGGCGCTAAAAGGATCATTATCAAGTAAGCGCTATTAATGTGTGTGTTACATTTACATGGGCTACTTTCCTCCTCGTGCTTATCTCTAATGAAGCTTACCCAGCGAGGTATGTCGTGTCTCTATAGTAACCTCCAGCAGCCCTTTCATTATAAAATCCCAGTGATGGTTTTGTTTTCCTCTTTTTTATCAAAGGTCTGCGTGTGTCACTAAGAAGCAGAGGATTGATACAACAGCTGACGTCAAAGCTTTGCCTTCGAGTGAAGTTTGTTTATCGCAGTGTGAAATGCCCGTGAGCACAGTGTGTGTGCGAAGCTCAGGGAATGTTTTGTCTGTTTGAGATGACCTCAAGATTACATGAGACAGTCGAGGCAGAGCTCTGGTATCAGAAATGCCTAGAAGCATTAGTATGAATGCACAGAATTCCAGATGAGTCTCCTTCAGTTCTCAGACACATGAACGCAGTTTTAGATGCAGATCTGAATGAACAAATGCATGGTCTGCCTAATTGAATTAAAAAATGAGCAACCAAGTTTAAACTAAGTGTCATGTTAGCAGTTTGCATTGTATGCAGGAGCGAATATTAAGCATATTAGCAGCAGCATTTAGCATCTGTGTTTATACAGCTGAAGCAAAACACAGTTTAGAGCATACAGTATGTAATCGCTCTGAGGACACGCCGATAGTAACGGACATGAAACAAGTTAAATAAAATAAGCATTCTTGTGTATGCATTTCAGCGGGGTTCGCCATATACACTGGCGGTTATCCCAGTGTTCACGTTCGTTATTTCTAAGATCGATGTTTTCATTGTGATGAGTGTGTGGTTGATTTCAGCTGCACCCGCTTATCGCAGTCATATCAGAATCAGAATCAGAAGAGCTTTATTACCAAGTATGTTTACACACACAAGGAATTTGACTTGACGACAGGAGCTTCCAGTGCAGAAGAAAGTACAAACATAGTGCAGACATACATAGGAATAACACAGTAGGGATGTAATATAACACTAATATAATAAAAAAAGAAAAATTGAATAATGTACTATATACAGAAATAGAAGTATAGGAAGTATAAAATTTAATTGTTTAGATAAATGTACAGATATGTTTATTAGTGTGCAGATATGTTATTTACAAAGTGTGCAGTTTAATATAAATAGATGGACGATGTATAATTATGAAAGATTAATTGTTCAGACTGAATATAGCCTGTGGGAAAAAACTGTTCTTGTGCCTGGCTGTTCTGGTGGTCAGTGCTCTGTAGCACCGACCAGAAGGCAACAGTTCGAAGAGAGAGTGGGCTGGGTGTGAGGGGTCCAAGGTGATTTTTTTAGCCCTTTTCCTCCCTCTGGAGATGTAAAGATCTTGGAGGCTGGGCAGAGGGGCACCAATAATCCTCTCAGCAGTCCTGACTGTCCGTTGTAGTCTCTTAATGTATGATTTGGTAGCTGAACCAAACCAGACAGTTATGGATGAACACAGGACAGACTCAATGATAGCAGAGTAGAACTGTTTAAGCAGCTCCTGTGGCAGGTTGAATTTCCTCAGCTGGCGAAGGAAGTACAACCTCTGCTGGGCCTTTTTTGCAATGGAGTCTATGTGAGTGTCCCACTTCAGGTCCTGAGAGATGGTGGTGCTCAGGAACCTGAATGACTCCACTGCAGTCACAGTGCTGTCCATGATGGTGAGTGGGGGGAGAGCAGGGGGTTTTCTCCTGAAGTCCACGATCATCTCCACAGTTTTGAGCGTGTTACGCTCCAGGTTGTTAAGACTGCACCAGACAGCCAGCTCTTTAACCTCCTGTCTGTAAGCAGACTCATCTCCATCCTTGATGAGGCCGATGACTGTAGTGTCATCTGCGAACTTCAGGAGCTTGACAGAGGGGTCATTAGAGGTGCCGTCATTCGTGTAGAGGGAGAAGAGCAGTGGGGAGAGAACACATCCCTGGGGTGTGCCAGTGCTGATAGTGATAGTCCTGGATGTGAGTTTGCCCAGCCTCACTAGCTGCTGCCTGTCTGTCAGGAAGCTGGTGATCCACTGACAGATGGACCTTAAGCACAGGTTGAATGGAGGGGGAGGGAGGGAGGGGGGTTGCAGGGGTGGTAGGTGAAGATGTGAAGTGCAGATCAGAGCGGATGGGGGGAGGTAGACGATCCTTTTCAAATCTGCAGTAAAACACATTCAGATCGAGCCCGGCAGATGAAGCGCGTTGTCCGGAATGGCTTCACTCAGCCAGGTTTCAGTGAAGCACAGTGCAGCAGAGTTTGAAAAGGCCTTGTTGGTGCGGGTGAGGAGAAGAAGTTCGTCCGTTTTGTTAGGAAGGGAACGGACATTCGCGAGATGAATGCTTGGGAGCACAGTCCAAAAGCCGCGCGCGCGGAGCTTCACCAGGGCGCCGCCGCGTTTCCCTCTTCTGCGTCTGCACGCGCGTTTGAACAACACCGCTGTACCTCCGACTAGAATGTCCAACAAAACGTCCGAATAATCAAAAACCGGAAAAATATTGTCTGGGGTGTGCTGCTTAATGTTAAGGAGTTCGTCTCTGGTAAAACTTATAGAAGAAGAATGACAAAACACAGAACAAACAAACAAAAACAATAGAAGAATCGCGGAGCTCAGCATCCTGGCTGCCATTTGCGGCGCCATCCATATCAATGACAGTGTTGCGGGAGACGCTGAAGATCACTATCTACGACTGTAGCAGTTATGCTGCATTCAAGTCCTGCTGGGACGTTCGTACTTACGAGTTGACAAGTCGTAATTAAGTCAGTTTAGTCGGCACAAGATGGCGGTGTACCTAATTTTAATAAATGACAAAAAAATACAACAGGGTCTGTTAACTCTGCTTATAGAAAATGAAGATCAAAGAATTCGCATCAGGTGTGTTTTGCGTTTTTAATATTTTTAAAACATGCAACATGGCAAATCAAAAGATTTTTCACCTATAGGTGTAAAAATTATAGTATTTTTTTACTTGGGTTTCATTAACTAGCTGCGTAACAAGAACATGACCAATTTAAGTTTATAGGACAACTAAACTATCAATTTAAACAAAAATTTACCGTCAACTACAGACGTTGCATCCATCGATTCCGCCATGTTTCTCATTGACACGCCCCCAACTCAGAAACTCGGGGCTTAAATAAAATTTTGAGTTTTCCACTCGTAATAATGACTTTGTGGTGGCGTTCATGTGCGTTCAACTCATAAATAAGATCTATCCGACATGACTTGAACGCACCTTAAGTTCCAGGTGAAATGCATTATGGGTAGTGTAGTTCGGAGAAATGCGCGACGTGTGCTCTCGCTGTGCTGTGTAATTCAGAAAACGGAGAAAGAACATTTATATTCTGCTTTTATTTCAGTTCATTCAGGTCAGTCCACTCAGGGGGTTTTGTGCACTGTAACTCTGACAACTTTATCTACACGAGAGAGTAAAATGGCATGCATCGGCTAACTTTGTCTGTCTCATCATTGCACGAACATGATTTAACAAGCTGTTACGCTGCCGCTGGGACTGATGAAGTGGAGAAAGTAACATCAGTTATCAAATTACTAAATTATGATATTTGCTCAGGTGGGTGCTGGGGTCTTATCTATCGGATTACAACGTATATCCATTTTGTTAATTAAACATTACACATAGTGCGCATCTAATTAGAGATAAGCCGGTCGGCGTGGTAGCCCAGGCTCACATAATCATAGGCCACTAACGTTAAGCCGGTCAGCGTGGTAGCCCAGGCACACATAGATAGTAATACATGCGGTTCACATGGCTCCTCGGAGCAGCAGCAGTACATATGTCTTGGCGAAGCCTTGTTTTGGCTTGTATTGTCCCTTCTATGTCTCCTGCTTTTGTGTGGGGGTTATTTCATGTATGTTATATTTGCAGCAGCAGTATTTCATACATGCTCACAGCAGCATTTTGTGGATGTATTGGCAGTAGCAAGTCTCGGTACTTGCTCTGCCGCAGCAGCAGCGTAGCAGATCTATTCCGCCAAGACCAAATACATTAACATTGTCATGTACATTACCATGCCAACCCCATTGAGAATTGTCATGACAGAAATACAGAGTTCTGGCATGAAACTCTAGATGGCGCAGTCCGATAGGTCTAACTCAATCTGACCTAATGACATCATTATCACATGGCACAAATGATTGGTTCTCTCCTGTATCGGTAGCCAATGAACTCGTTGCTTAACATGCAAATATATGATTAGTGCTTGCCGTAGCAGTTGCAGCTTGCTTCAGAAACCCTCCACCTTCCCCAGCTCCACCTGCGCGCGGAGCTTCACCAGGGCGCCGCCGCGTTTCCCTCTTCTGCGTCTGCACGCGCGTTTGAACAACACCGCTGTACCTCCGACTAGAATGTCCAACAAAACGTCCGAATAATCAAAAACCGGAAAAATATTGTCTGGGGTGTGCTGCTTAATGTTAAGGAGTTCGTCTCTGGTAAAACTTATAGAAGAAGAATGACAAAACACAGAACAAACAAACAAAAACAATAGAAGAATCGCGGAGCTCAGCATCCTGGCTGCCATTTGCGGCGCCATCCATATCAATGACAGTGTTGCGGGAGACGCTGAAGATCACTATCTACGACTGTAGCAGTTATGCTGCATTCAAGTCCTGCTGGGACGTTCGTACTTACGAGTTGACAAGTCGTAATTAAGTCAGTTTAGTCGGCACAAGATGGCGGTGTACCTAATTTTAATAAATGACAAAAAAATACAACAGGGTCTGTTAACTCTGCTTATAGAAAATGAAGATCAAAGAATTCGCATCAGGTGTGTTTTGCGTTTTTAATATTTTTAAAACATGCAACATGGCAAATCAAAAGATTTTTCACCTATAGGTGTAAAAATTATAGTATTTTTTTACTTGGGTTTCATTAACTAGCTGCGTAACAAGAACATGACCAATTTAAGTTTATAGGACAACTAAACTATCAATTTAAACAAAAATTTACCGTCAACTACAGACGTTGCATCCATCGATTCCGCCATGTTTCTCATTGACACGCCCCCAACTCAGAAACTCGGGGCTTAAATAAAATTTTGAGTTTTCCACTCGTAATAATGACTTTGTGGTGGCGTTCATGTGCGTTCAACTCATAAATAAGATCTATCCGACATGACTTGAACGCACCTTAAGTTCCAGGTGAAATGCATTATGGGTAGTGTAGTTCGGAGAAATGCGCGACGTGTGCTCTCGCTGTGCTGTGTAATTCAGAAAACGGAGAAAGAACATTTATATTCTGCTTTTATTTCAGTTCATTCAGGTCAGTCCACTCAGGGGGTTTTGTGCACTGTAACTCTGACAACTTTATCTACACGAGAGAGTAAAATGGCATGCATCGGCTAACTTTGTCTGTCTCATCATTGCACGAACATGATTTAACAAGCTGTTACGCTGCCGCTGGGACTGATGAAGTGGAGAAAGTAACATCAGTTATCAAATTACTAAATTATGATATTTGCTCAGGTGGGTGCTGGGGTCTTATCTATCGGATTACAACGTATATCCATTTTGTTAATTAAACATTACACATAGTGCGCATCTAATTAGAGATAAGCCGGTCGGCGTGGTAGCCCAGGCTCACATAATCATAGGCCACTAACGTTAAGCCGGTCAGCGTGGTAGCCCAGGCACACATAGATAGTAATACATGCGGTTCACATGGCTCCTCGGAGCAGCAGCAGTACATATGTCTTGGCGAAGCCTTGTTTTGGCTTGTATTGTCCCTTCTATGTCTCCTGCTTTTGTGTGGGGGTTATTTCATGTATGTTATATTTGCAGCAGCAGTATTTCATACATGCTCACAGCAGCATTTTGTGGATGTATTGGCAGTAGCAAGTCTCGGTACTTGCTCTGCCGCAGCAGCAGCGTAGCAGATCTATTCCGCCAAGACCAAATACATTAACATTGTCATGTACATTACCATGCCAATCCCTCCGAGAATTGTCATGACAGAAATATATATATATGTGTGTGTGTGTGTGTGTGTGTGTGTGTGTGTGTGTGTGTGTGTAAATTTAAAAGTAATGCAATGCTGGTTACTTGAAAAAAGTAATCTGATTATGTAATTTTGTTACCTGTAATGCGTTACCCTCAACACTGATGGAAACTGTGAAATGTGCTTCCAGATGAAGAGAATTTAATTATTACTCCTTTCACAAATCACCTTTCGCTTACACTGAAAAAGAATATGCAACATATGGACTAAAACGTATCAGGAAGAACAGAGACTATTCTGGATTAGGACTACGAGTCCATTTGTCACTTGTATACAAATAAATGTAAGAACAGCTGCAGAATCTCACACATAAACAAATACAGTGGCATCCCTAAATTTATTTAGCTAGAATAGCCAGAAGCCTAAATTTTTCTAATTAATGCCAAATAAATCCATATATGGCTTCTGTAAAACCTCCTTTATCTAACACACACCACTCTCCCCCAGCAATCCATGAGCTCGCTCAAAGAACCATTCAGTAATAACATATTGAGATTTTCCTGGATTATGTAATGCAAAATTAAAGAAAAGGGATAGATCACCCAAGAAAAACATTTCTTGTTTTTTTACTCAACCACGTCATTCCAGAATATTCTGTGGATAGATGAAATGAAAAAAATATTAACCAAACACTACAGTCAGCATGAGGTTCTTATTACTGAATGCAAATCACAATGGTGACATGTCTAATGGTTTGGCATGTCTAAGAGCTTGACGACATTGATGAAACTATGAAATCTGCCTTGCATGATCGTACAGGAGAATTTCAAGGTATCATTCTGTGAAGTGTGAACTGAAGCTCATCAGAAAGGTTTTGTAATGGCTAAGTTAGAACCCCTGTTTGTCAGATGTGGTCACTAAAAACTGTTATTGTAAGATTTGCGAATTCTGCTTTGTGTGTGCCACAGAAGAAACAGAGGGGGAGCAGATGACAAAAACTTAACCATTCCTTCGAATTGTTATGGCATTTTGGGGGCTTTTTGATGATTTATTTGACAAACCTCTTCTCAATGAAACACATTCTCATAAGAAAACATCATTTTGGCATTTTAAAGTTGCATATAACAGTTGCATAAAAGCAATATGACTATTTCTGATATCTAGAGCAGCAGCACTATTATGTTTGATATCGCTTAATTATCCTGCACCACTTAATATGCTCTCTCCTTAACACAGTCTACTGTAACTTTTTAACCTTACCTTACTTCACTCAAGTGAAAGTTTTAGGCTTATAAAAAGTGTCATTATTTGTACAATAATTATTACCATTTTCCCCCAAAGTCTTCAGAAGTCCTATGATGATAACACTGTGTGAAGAGCCAATCTCCTGATTCACAAAACACTGTCAAGTGTCACATTTACCCTCAAATCAAAAGAAATGAGAATTCAAGAGGAAAATCATCATTTGTGATGAAGATAGTCACAGTGCAAGCAAATTGGCTTCATTTTCTTTATGCAAATATCATTTTAATTAATTTTAGAGTGAAATATGAGCTGTTATCATGAGATTGACTTATAAAAATGTTGTTCTATGTAAATGCGAATGGCAAGCTGAAAAATTCACCCTTCCTTAGATCTGTGATTATTGTTTGTGTGAACCAAGAACTAAGAAACCACCAGAAACCTTGGTGTAATTTCACCAGCATTCTAATTAATCCTAATGGCAAAGGCAACTGGACATAGAAGGTTTTAAGCCAAACATGTTATGTTATTAATAACTAATATCCAAGGAAATATACAAGGCAATGAACATGCTTATAAAAATGGACCTAGAGTGCAGTCATACTGACGCACGAACTGTAACAGCATCTCCACAGTGAGATCCACTGTTGTGGGTGTTTTAAGCATGATGGACTGGCGATCTGGTCTGATCTGATCTAGCACAATACATTAAGATACTGGACGAAAACCTGCTTTCCTTTGCCAACAGCCTAAAAGGGAAGTTTGTGTTTCACCAGGACAGTGACCCAAAAAACACTGCCTAAACAACACTAGAGTGGTTTGAAATGAAGAAAATCGATGCCTTAGAGACACTCAGTCAGAGTTCTGACCTCGTTCGGCCTCATCGAACATCTGTGAAAAGAGCTCAGAATTGCTGTCCTCTGCTACATCTACTGTAACCTGCATCAGCTCCAGCCTTTTTGCAATGAGGAATGTACTGTTGCATCATGTTGTGACTGTAAAAAGACTGTAAAAAGGCAGAATACATACAGTAATTATTAATGGCTGACATTTCAGTTCTTGATTTTTTTATTATTTATAGATTTATAATTTTATTTTATTTTTAGACTGCACTGTTCTAATCTAGGTAATACTTTATTTTGATAGTCCACTTTAGACATTCTACTAATTCTACTAAGTTTAAGTTTAAGTCTTTAAAATAAAGCACTTGTATAAAAATTATTACATGATGGGTTAGTGGCAGCATTTAGCATCAAATATTTTGTAAATAAAAAATTATTTTATACTAACACTTAAATTTGCATAATTACATGCAAGTAACCCTAAACCAAACCATAATCCTAAACCTAACCATAGAGTAAGTATATATAATTAATTAATATTACTCAGTACTTAATTTTAAAATTACACAAGGACACCTTAAAATAAAGCGTAACCCCAAATAAAATAAAAATATCATAATAAGCTAAATAATTAACAGTCAGATAGTCAGTTATAGGTTGATACGTTGCTGAGATTTTTTTCAGCGTGCTTGGACACTCTTTCTTCACACATAATGAAATAATTATAATTCAAATCAATATTTGATGTCCATTTATTGATTCAGTGAGTAGTTGTGTAATAAAGTACTGGATAAAGTACAGTCAGCTGGTCAATATCACAAGACCCTCCATTTCACATCAGGATCCTGCTCAATTTATTTATGGTTTAGTTATGCTAATGAATGTACATTATCTCTTAAATAAGCTTCGAAAATGACTGTCTTTTAGAGATTCTAAAGTGTTTCTTAAAAACAATAAAATGTGACCCCAGAAGCGTCTCCGCTACATATGACACTAGATAGGGCACTCTACATTCCAGTATAGCTGGGCCATTAATAATTTGACACAGCAGCTCATATAAAATCATTCCCGTGTGCTGACATGGATATCTTTACAGTCACTCACTGTCATTTCTCCCTAAGATCTTCCTTGCCCAGTACCTCAAAAACAAAACCAAAGATCAACAGAGCAGGAATGTGACTAGATTACAGCATCTGGCGATGTTTTCAGAGCCCTCGAAACTAATTAAAAACGCTTGATTTTGTGACTCTCAAAAGTTAATAAGATCATGGAATTTAAAGCAGCTGCGTTGGGAAAAGTTGGCCAAAGGGGAAAAAGCTCTATACGACGGGGAAGAGAGATGACATATCAGTGATGCCACATCTGCACACAAAAACACTTGTCTCCTGTCAGTTTTCATTCAGTGTTATTTAAAGTCTGAACGCTCACACTCTTTTGAGAAATGTTGGTCCAGCATCAAGAATCTGACTGCTATAAAAACCTTGGAAACTACTGCTTGCATGTCTCACATGTGCTGTAATATCGTTACCTTGACTGCTAATTAATTCTCTCTAAACACAAACAGTTGCTTAAATGGGTGTTTTGTGGATTTTTATAAAATGAACTCCAAAGCAGAAGTGCTCCAGTGGTGATGTAATTTTGTAGGCCAATCTGTAAGTTCGCCATCCTGATTCACTTGACAAAAAACCAACGGGGTTTTTCCATTCCATTTTTCCATTTTTCCAAGACCTGAAGTGGGGTGTCATATAAGTAAGACGTACAAAATTGGGTGCTCCAGGACAGGTTTGAAAACCCCTGCTATAAACAAATTACAACGCAGTCACATGACTTCAATAGGAGCATTTACATGGAGCATTTTATTCTGATTACAGTCCAATCTGAATGAAAACGCTTCATATAAGCACCTCAGTCGTAATAAAAGTCCCCAAACTGATTGAAATTTTAATTGGTTTGAGAGGGGTGGTTAAAACCTTTTCTAATCTGTTTCACATGTAAACACTTGATCGGATTGAAAACCGAAATTGGATTTTTTCGCACATATGCAATGATGTAGAAATGACACACGGAACGAGCTGATGTTGTTGCTGAATATAATAAATGACTGCCGTCATGTCAAAGTAAAACTCCCTTTCCTCATTGTCTGTGAGGTGCTGCAGGACAACGTTCTCACACAAACAAGTGCTTGCTTCGGACTCTCACCTGCAGACGTCTCATTTTGGACACAGGAATGGGCATTTTTGCTGCTTGATTAATATAAGCATCATTGCACAATGCTTTGTGGGCTTGTCGTCTCGTAATTCAGACCCAAAATAGCTAAATATGAAGTCAAAGGACTTAATGGTTAGAATACGAAAACAGTGGGAAACTCGTGTATATTTGTGCATTATGCACATGTCAAAAGATTAAATATGATTTGAAGCTTGTGACATACAATTGTGCACATCAACCCGATCTCTATGTTTTGCTACGTTCGGATTCCTCAATCGGATTGATTTCATTCTGACTGAAACAAAAAGTGTCCATGTAAACGTGGCTATTGTCACCACTATTAAACTTTTGACAACTTATTTTTAATATTAAAAAAAATTTCCTCAAAGTTTGCAAAAGCACAATTATAAACACAAGGAGGCTGTGAAAATGTTCAGTCTGATGATGTTTAATATCTGACAATCTCTGTAGACCCCTTTTAGACACTTGTTAGCAACCGCCTTTTTCAAGACAAATAAATCGTAAAAAAAAAAAATCACAAGGTTGAATTACTGATGAATTTGATGTCAAATCAAACATCTGTTCACCACAAAAACCCAATGCAACTAATTTCCAGGTTTTGCTACAAATATACGTCATTCCTGGAGCAATTTTTTTATATTTACATGTGCAACTTCAAAGCACAAAAATTATAACAGCAATAAAAGCTTGGTGGATCAGTAGTATTTATATCCAGTGTGCAAACCAGGTTTGTTAATCTTTTGAGTGATTTGTTTCCTTTGATTCTTTCAAACCAGTTCTCCAAGAGGTCTGAATATGTGAATCCCAAATCTCAAGAAGCTCACCAAAATGCGCCCAGATAATCATATCTGAATGGATTTTTTTTTCTTCCTGAGAAAGGCATCTGCATTTCCAATCATCATCCACGTCATCAGAGTGTGAGTGTTGAGTGTGAACCTTTACCTTCATTGAAGTGAAGAGAGACTCCTGTATGACCGCTGTATGAGACTGTAGCTGACGTCACTAATATTTGTAATGCTTCAACAGGGCGCTTGTCAGTGTGAGACTGACTGTACATATGGAACATCTCCTCGTGAGCGCTGGTTACATGAGGACATGGTTTCAGATGCACACCCTGTGGTTATAGAGGGACTGAATGCTTTAGATCAGAATCATGTGGGTTTAGCGTCCAGGACCCTCAGGCGACCTCGTGAAGCTGGAAACAGGAATTGCTGGAATGAAGTGTGGAGTGTAAAGACTGTAGGTGAGTCTATCGTTGAAAACACGGTTATAAAAAACTGTGGTCATGATCTAGGGAGCAACCTACTAGGTGGGTGGGAAAGAGGCAGAGCCGATCCTCCCTATACGCAAAATACACAAGCTGCGTAGGGGCCCCCCTTGCTCTCAAAGATGATTTAATTTTAGTTTCGTTTTTGAATTTGGCCAGCGGTTATGAAAACATGAATGATCATTTAGTTTAATGCAGTGCGCTGTCACCCTTTTTTTTACGTAAAAATCAGTCAAATCATGTCATGTGAATGTCGTACAGTCTTTCTCGAGATTAAAAAAAACGAGCTGAAAGTGTTCTGAGCCGCGGAAGAGACACTGTTTCTCAAACGCTTTCTGCGAGCGCGATTCGAGATGGAGTGAAACATGGACAAATGAGTTTCATTCATTCGTTCATAACCCCTCATACCCCACCGCCCCCGCCGACACAGTTTTGCGTAGGGACCCACGAAGTCTAGGATCGGCACTGGAAAGAGGGGCCAAATTTGTATTCCTGTTTTAAAAAACAGACACGCCTATATGCTTAATACTTCACATTATACATGTCCCATACAACAAAGTGCCAAAGAATACCATGGTATTACCCAAGCGGCAACCTCCCGCTCTCTCTCGTGAAGCCAACACGGAAGTGACTTAAACTGTAGTGTTGCTCAATTTATTTTATGTCTACAGACATACATTAGGCATCATTGTCAGATATTAATTAATTAATTGGTAAATGTTCCTTTTCTTAGAAGTGTAATATTGGTGTGTGTGTGTGTGTGTGTGTGTGTGTGTGTGTGTGTGTCTAAATCACAGATAGATGATAATAATCCACATAAAGAAAACATCGACAACACATCCAACTTAGACAAGACCTGACAGCAATGAGCAGAAACAGAGCAATTTAAGAATACAAGCAAATGAGGATTATTAATGACACATAGTTGAACTGAATGATCAAATCTAATCAACAAGCATGGCAACCAACACAACAGGGACAATGTGCAAACTGAAACAGAGTCCAAACCAAGTTATATATATATATATATATAATGTTTTTTTTTTGTTATAATTATTTTTAATTACATTTATACAGCAGTACATACAGTATACTGCAAATATTGTTCTGTGTCCTATTTATGATTTCAATAGTAATCTGCAGCACATAAATGGCACCATTTCCTGAGAAAGATGCTGTTGTGGTTTCATTTCGCAGGCAAAAGGTCTCCAGTCTGAGGTTTAAAGAAGACTTTGGACTGCGCTCAGCAAGAAGAGTTTTGTTTTCATGTCAACAGCACACTCATCTATTCAGAAATCAGTTGTTCCATGGCAAACAGAACCGTCCCTGTCTCTACATGTCACATAACATAGCTCTCTGCAGTCCTGTCGGGGAAAAAACCCATTTCTCATCCTTACAGCACTGATATCGTGTTAAAGCAGCTGGCTGGAACACCTCAGGCTCTGAGCTTGACTATGCAAGTATTTTCCTTCAGATCCCTGACGGCACCCCTCCTGTATCCAGAGGCTTGATCCAAGCGTTTGATTCACAGCACAGGCTCACGCTGATGTGAATCCTTGGCCTGAGTGATTGGCTGTTTTTAGGACAGGCAGATACATGTAGCTGTGTGCCGTTCACGCGTAAGTGATCTCACACATAAATCCATACAAAAGAGCCAAACTCAAGCCTTCGTGATCGTTTCTGAGCTTTTCTCACTGTTTCCCCTCTGAGAACTGATGCAGAAGGGTCTCGGTGTCAGTCAGAGTTGTGTAAAGTTTTCTATCCCCAAGGTTTGTTATTACCAGTTGAACAGTTTTAGACAGACCACACATGCTCATGCTCATGCTCACTTAACATACGGCAAGTGCCAGAAACCGGTATTTGATGTTTAAATCAAATTGTAAGAATGTTTCTAATTTATGAAACTGATAAACCGTCTACTAAAGAAACTTGTGTGACATTTTGAGCATCTCCTCCCGTTTTCCCATCCAAACTTTTTCCAGAGCTCCATGTGGTGACACATACAGTGCATGTTTCTCAAATTAAGCCACAAAAGTGTTTGTAGTTTGCATGTTGTAGTTCCAGGGATATTATAGTTAACTGAAATTGAAACCATAAAAATTACTTTATTACTTTACAAATGCTACTTTAAATAAAATGATCACTAACTAAAATAAAAATGAAATGAAATTTATTTCAGCTAGTTGCAAGGCAACATTTCTCATTTCCATTTCATTTAACTTCGTTAAAATAACAAAAAATATGAAATTTAATTAAAATTGTAAAAAGCATTCCTATTTAAGAAATATTGACACTACTGGTCAAAAGTTTGGCGTTGTAAAATGCTTTCATGTTTAGGTCATGTACATTTATTTGATTAAAAATACAGTAAAATTGTGAAATATTATTACAATTTCAAATAACTGTTTTTTTGTTGTAATATATAGTAAACTGTAATGTATTTCTGTGATGCGCAGCTGTATTTTCAGCATCATTCCTCCAGTCTTCAGTGTCACATGATCTTCAGAAATCACTCTAATATGCCACTCAAGAAACATTTCTGATTATTATCAATGTTGAAAATAGTTGTGTTGCTTCATATTATTATCCAAACTGTGATACTTTTTTTTGTTCGGGATTCTTTGATGAAGCCAAGAAGCTCTCGTTCTGGAATGGGATTTGTTCCCTGTGCTTGAAGTGCTTATGTCAAGTTCAGACCAAGTGATATGTTTATGTATAATCACTCCCATGCACTGTAAACGTCTCTCGTGTTGATCCAGGCACAATTTATAAGAAAAGTGAAGATGCCAGAGACGTGATTTCAGATCTGATGAATAGAATATTAAAGCGCACAAAACATGACCGTACTGTAAGTCACATGTCTCCACTTTTCCTCTGGGAAACTCCTGCGATTGTGTTGGTCTGATTTTGAGTGATGTTTTCCTTCACGTTCTGAAGCTGGGAATGCATTCAACCTATGCAACTCGTTTGCCAGACGATTGCTTTTATAGACTGTGAGCTCAGCAAGCGTCCATTTAAAAGGATCTATGCAAGAATAACTTGTTTTATTAGCGTGCTTTGAGTTGACCGGAAATGCGTTGCACTTAAACTGCTGGAAAGTCGAATTTAACTTTAAATGTTTTATTATTCATGGTACAGCAAGCATGACTAATATTACTTATACATAGAGTTAGAAATGTAAAGGAACCATTTAACTTTAATGTTAAACTTGATGCTGTAACTCATCTTGCATTAGTTTTCTAAGAAATCAAAATTATGATTTTGACCTTGCAGATTATAAAATAGACAAATCAAACCCCATAGACTTCCATTGAAAGAAGGATCACTGCAAAAATGATTTTGTGTTATGTTTGGTAGTAAAGGTTATTCAGTACTTCAAGAGACAGGTTTAGCTAACACATAGGTGAAGAAAATAAGGAATATAGGGATACAACATCAGGGTGCGTAAATCATCACAGAGTTGTCCTTTGAGTGAAGTGTCCCTTGCAAAAAAAAGTGTGTTTAATTGTATTGAATGTGCACTTCTACTGTGCTTCAGATTGTAAAAGCATAAAAAACTGTACCTTGCAAATGATATAGATGAAATAAAAGACCACTTAAGTACTTAAAAAGGGACACTTTCATGACTCTTTAGTACACTTTTAAAAAGTGCACATTGTTAAATTACATTTTTTTTACTTAAAGTACATTTTAAACCATTACATGTTTTAATAATAAACAATAAGCGTTTGACATATTACAATAATCTTTTTACATATTTAATGTGCTGAATACCATACTAAAACACATGTAAGGTACTTGATTAAAATTAACAGTTAAAATATATTACAAATACATAGCACATACAAAGTATATTTTAGTTTATATTTAATGTTTGTCAGTAGATTCTGCAGTTACACTTTAACAATATTTCAAAGACAATATAAGTAATTATAAGATTACATTTAAAGACGTATGTAAGATGTAATTAAGAGGGTGAAAAACAACAACAACAACAAAAACAACTAAAGTTCATCTAATTGGATTTCATATAAATTTAAACTATATTTAACTTAATTTTAATCATTTAATTCCGATGCAATTAAGTGTCTGAACCCATTACATTCAGATCACACTTAAGTATATTCTTTTATATTATAATATTTCTCTAATAATTACTCTTTAGAAAAGTATGCGAAAGTGTACTTCTTTTTAATGATGGCCCTGACATGAATGCATCATAACACTGCCAAAAGCAACAGGCTGCATAAATCCTCTTGTCAAATAAGGGCAGATAAATAAGATCCGTTTTCATACGTCCATCTGGCATTAGTCACCGCACACAGATATAAGTGGATGAAACTCAAAGGTCTTTAAAGGATGATGAAAAGGTTATTTATCTCTTTGGCTTCTTGATCTTACAGGGCCGTTTGGAAAGAATCTGCTTCAGATTTCATTGCTCTCTCACTGTCTCTCGCTGTCAGCCTCACACGCAAACACAAACAAACAACCTGACACACATGCTAGCACATGCTCTCAATAGAGCTCAGCGAGGTACGGTCAGTGCAGATCTTCCAGCAACAACTAGTTTAGAACTTGCCTTTAAACAAAGAGTAAATACATGTGGTTAACCTGTGGCAAAAAGGCCAACACTGACCATCCTGTTCCTGGTCTGTCTTGTCAAATATAGTAGCAATCGGCCTCAGTCTGTTTGCCAATGATCCTCCCAAAGCCTGTTTACTGTCCCTCTGATATTCAAAATCTGGAAAGTGCTTTTTCAGTCTGGCAAGCTCTAATCTGATTGGCTAGCCTCACACAACTAACGGGAGTGTAAGGCCACACAAGTCTTTTATCAGTCGACCTGCCATGTTTACAAGGTACCAGGTGGATACAATCAGCACTTTTGAGGAAGAACTAAACACACTGGATTTGCCAAAGTTTGTCAAGTTACGTCTGTGAAATAATCAGTACTTTTGGACATACGGCTACTCTAATCACAGACTTTACTTTTGGCCATTTTTCAGCGCTCCTGCATTTTCTTGATGATTGCTGCACCAATATTTAGGTAACGCTTTACAATAAGGTCCCATTAGTTAATGCTATTTAATACGTTGACTAAAATTAAGTAAAAAGTGGATGCTCTGCAGTGAATGGGTGCCGTCAGAATGAGAGTCCAAACAGCTGATAAAAACATCACAATAATCCACAGCACTCCAGTCCATCAGTTCACATCTGGAGAAGACAAAAGCTGTGTGTTTGTAAGAAACAAATCCATTAAAACCTTTTAACTTTAAACTGTCGCTTCTGACCAGTCCAAAATCCATCATAATGCTTTCTACTGTACTTTCAATATGAAATCTAGTTAAAGTGTACTGCTGAAAGTACTTCATATACTGTAGCATAGAAATTACATTCAAGTATATTTTAATTTTCCCATACATGCTTGTCAGTACATACAGCAGTGAGACTTTAACCATATTTCAAAGAAAATAGAATTATTACATTCCTGGCTCAAACTTTAGTTTGGGGACCAATTCTCACTATTAACTAACTATTAATTACAACTTTTGCCTCAGTAAACTCCTAAATGGCTGTTTATTAATAGTTAGTAAAGTAGTTGTTAAGTTTCAGTATGGGGTTTAAGGATTAAAGGATATAAAATATGGTCATGCAGAATAGGGCATTAATATGTGCTTTATAAGTACTAATAAACAGCCAATATTCTAGTAATACGCATGCTAATAAACAACTAGTTAATAGAGTTAATAGAGAGAATTGGTCCATAAACTAAAGTGTTATCAAAATGACATATAATGATTTAATAGCAAAAAAATTTTTTAAAGATATATTATTGGTGTTTTTGCTTTTATTACACTCTAAAAAAATGCTGGGTTAAATACAACCCAGTGCTGGGTAAAATAGGGACAAACCCAGCAATTGGGCTGTTTTGACCCAGAGCTGCTAAAAATGCTGGGTTAAATACAACCCAGTGCTGGGTAAAATAGGGACAAACCCAGCAATTGGG
>NW_015505851.1:754441-781023 GCF_001515645.1 Sinocyclocheilus grahami
CCCAATTGCTGGGTTTGTCCCTATTTTACCCAACACTGGGTTGTATTTAACCCAGCATTTTTAGCAGCTCTGGGTCAAAACAGCCCAATTGCTGGGTTTGTCCCTATTTTACCCAACACTGGGTTGTATTTAACCCAGCATTTTTAGCAGCTCTGGGTCAAAACAGCCCAATTGCTGGGTTTGTCCCTATTTTACCCAACACTGGGTTGTATTTAACCCAGCATTCTTTAGCGTGTACACTTAAAAATAAGAGTAATCCCTTTCCCCTTTTCCAAGGGAAAAGTAATTAAATTACAGTAACTAAATACTTAGTAACTAATTACACTCAACACTGCTCGGGACGTCCAAAGCGCAACAGCGTTACATGTCGGCCACAAGGCTATTGGCACCGACATAACTTAATAGGGCCTTTCGCGCCGCAGGAACCTTTTCATAGTACCAGAACTAATTGTGGAACTACCCAATTTTTGGCGTTTTCGCACCACCGGAACTGAGTGCGATTTTAGTACCAGACTGCCTTTTTCGAGAACCAAATTAGCTCCTACTCCGGAGCAGGGTCTAACCAGCACAACTGGTACTAATCATGACGTAAGTAGACATTGATTGGCCAAACGCGTATGAAAACGCCCTCACCCGCCATGATTTAAAACGCCGTGTAAACATACTGTAAACATTGTGTCAACTTATTTCGCAAGTATGGAGAACAGCGATGGATGGACGGACGCTGAAGTGCAGGCACTTGTAGCAAATGTAGCACTGCCAGTTGTTGTTGGAGATTCTCCGATCACAGCGTCCTCCATCCTCCTGTTGTTAACGTTGTTCTTCTTTGTTTCTGCTGTTGAACACCGCGCACAAATGACGTCGCTGTCGACCGGCTTACGTCACTTTCTAGTACACACTGTCGGTGCGAATGCAACCCTTTAAATGGTACTGGGAAATAGTTCCCGCAAAATCGTCCCAGTACTTTAGTACTGTCCATTTAGTTCTGGAACTAAAGCGGTGCGAAATGCCCTAATTTTTTGAAGACTACATATTAGTACCTAAAAGGTACAAAAGTGTAACTTTTGAAAATACAGCCACAGTGACAGCTGCTGTATACCTTTTTTTCCTGAGAGTGTATAATGAAGAGTTTGCTAATAAATAGCTTTCTTCATCCAATCTAGATTTGTAATTTATAATGCTCCACATGAAAACAAAGCAATGTCATCAGACTGTCTCAGCTGCCTTCCTGGACAGACTAAACGGTGGTGTGGACTAGACTATACAGTGTTGAGAAGTCTGACAATGCAAGACTATGTGACATAAAACTACGAACAAGAGCAGAGGAACCATCAATGAACTGAGCTGTACTCACCTGTTCACAGCTGTGGGATTGATCTGCATCTGATCTGCACACACAGAAGAGGTTTAGTAGAGCTTTGCAAGCCTACAAGCTGCGTAACTGCAGCTTAAGCACATATACTGTTGAGCAGTGCTTCTATGATACGCACATGAAAACGATGAGAGGATTTACAAAAAGCATCAGCACTTAATTGACTCATAATCCATGCAATGAATGAACTGATTGGTTTAACTATTTAATGATAAATTGTTTCTGTTGTCACTTCGGTTATGCAACAGTGGACATGAGGATTCGGTCCAACTCCTTAGCTGTCCACAAAATATTTTGTTTTACAGTTGAAGTGGTCCAGCATCAACAAATGTCTGATATCTACTGCTACAGATCTGTTGAACCTTTAAAAGCTCCAGCCTCTTTACTACATCCTAGTAAGATTCAGCTTCTCTCAAGTAAAAAATTATATATTTTCCAAATTATTGCATGAGTAATGGTCCTCTCTCTCTCTCTCTCTCTTTTTTTTTTTTTTTGGAAAAGTACTTGTGGATGAAGGTTATGCTCCAGCATTACTGGAATCCAGTCACATGGAGCCTACACAAAGTTTTGCATATTGTGTATAAAAGTAGATAAATTGCTTATAGCTCATGTGTTAGTCACTTTGAATAAAAGCATCTGCCAGACGAATACATTTAAATGTTAAATGTGCTTTTCATTGTTCAGTGTTCCCAGTACTGTATGTCCTTGTTATAATTAGGTAATGCTAAAATCAGAACTGACAAACGACCTCAATGATCCTAATGTAATGTCTCAAATACATTTCCAGCATTACATAAAATGTCTTTTAGAATAACACATACACCATGACTATTTTGATTATTTGACTATTTTTGACATAAATTTGGAATTAAAACTCATACGGCTAGTGCTAGGCCACTTAAGTGCACTTCAAGAAAAACACTTTCCTGACTGTTTAAAAGTGCTCTTTGTAATGATGTCAAACGAAAAGATTTACTTTAGAGTTGAATTTAAATCATTGTTTTAATAATCTTTTGTTGTGCTTTGAAGAAGTACACTTATTTTGATGTGGTGACTAACATACTAAAGCACATGCGAAACACTTGATTATAATTTGAACTGTAGTTTGCTATTTCGATATAACATTTAAAGTGAATATATTTTAAATGTACTAAATTGCAATTTTATCATTGCAAATGTGTAACTACAAATATATACATGACATTTCAATAGACCGTTTCAACAGAAATTAAAGCATATTTTAGTTCAAGATAATAGAAGTACTTTAACTTTTGCATTTAATTGTAAATAACCTGCACCTAATGATTCAAAACCACTTTGCCAAGTTATTGAAATGATTACTTGAAAAAATGTTGTTTCACTGTCCTGTTATCAATATCAGTCATTGATATGCTAGTTATGATTCTTAATAGCTGACGGTATCTACTGTGTTAATCACTACCAGACAATTATTTTGTAATAACTACCACACAGTTATTTCTTAATAGCTATCAGACAAACTATTTATCCTATAATCTGTTGCTAAAACTCTTGTTTTTCCTGACAAGCATCTGTAGTTTCACTGTCCTGCAGCACCGGCCTATATCTATTGACAGTCATGTTGTATTTACAAAATATATTTTCATTTCTCTTTCTGACATTTCTTCCAGTGGCAGCCTTTTGTTTTAAATGTTTGTTGCTATATTTATGAGTTCTGGTCATGACAGTTGAACACAAAATATAAGGTTGGGAATTGAAGCCCAGTCAGATTACAGTCAGATTTGTTTTCTCCGTCTGGGCAGAATCACTGTCAGACCTCGATAAGCTCACAGGGGAGAGTTCAGCATCCAAACACTGAGCCCATACACACGTCATTATTTTGGGCCATATTGCACAGGAAATTCAGAATATAAATTGGCTGTAAAACAAATATTTATTGAAAGACTTAGGGGTTATGGGTTATTTTCTAACTTTGCTTGTATATTGTCTCCTAGCGCAGGGATCCAGCGATTATATTAGTGAGTTAGCATATCTTTTACGCTGACTTGAGGGATAGTTTTGGTATAACATTTGATAGTTTGGATTTTCAAGATTGTGTGTTATGATATTGGTATGAAAATAATGGCATATTGTTTGGAGAAAAACTTATTAACTATTTAACTAATACTTGTTTTTCTTTCATTTAAAAAAAATAAATTTATTGTAGAGGATAGAGGATGTCTCTTAAAAATTTTGAGGGGAAAAATTAGAAACAATAAAAAGTTTAAAGTTATTAAATTACACTTTACAATAAGGTCCCATTAGTTAACATTAATGCATTTGTTACAGTATTAATAAAGTTTGTATTAAAAATACAACTTTTGATTCAATCAATCAATAAAAGGTTTATTGGAGTATGTTTTACAAGACTCATGTTAACTAATATAGTTAACAAACGTGAACATGAAGAGAAGTCCATAAGAAAGAAATAATTTTGACGAATTGGGATCTCGCCAGAGAGCTCAATCACCTTCGAGTGTTAACAAAACAAGCCATTGAATGTTGGTGTGCGAGCTTTGTATCGCGCACCCTGCCCCGCAGCGCGGGTATATAAGGAGAGCGCGTGTTGTCGCACATTCAGTTTTTCGCTCAGGAGCCGAGACGGTGTGCCTCGGCCGTACAGCGGTAGTATTGCAACTGTGGCGATGGGACGTAACGTCTCCGTTCCCTCCTTCAGGGAACGAGGGTTACATACGTAACCGAGACGTTCCCTTTCAGTCAGTCACATTCGACGTTACGTCAGCAGTGACTGACGAATTGGGATCCCTATGAAAATGCCACTATTGCTGACCCTCTCCAGTGCTCTGCAAAAGCCGGCAAGTCCCCCCATGCCAGTTGAGGTGGAAGATAGGACAGGGCTTAAGCAGAGGTGTCCGCCACTGCTGTTCCTTACAGTGGGATATTGGATAACACTGGGAAAGCGTACCCAAGCAGGGGAACGCTACGGAAGCCACATCCTGCATATAGGACTGGCCATAGGGCAGTGCTACATATGGAAAGTCCCTGTGGTAGAGTCAGCCAGCCTGCGGTGAGATCAATATGCAGAAGACAGAGAAAGACACAGACTCACCGGGGAAGAATACACGTGTGGGATCACCCGAAGGGGGAATCACTACACACGGGCACCTAGCCCAGCACAAGGACTGACCTTGGGCATACACACGAGTGCTGGACCTGGCGTCTGGCACTCCACCACGCCTGACCGCCGAGGGTGCGGAAGGAACTTCAACAGGGTTCACCAAAAGGCTAACTGAACTGAGGCACACATATTCGGTCCATAGAGGGGAATGGCGCGGCAAGCGTGATCAACACATCAGCGGGTCCGGTGTTACTAACCATCTGAGGCAAGTACACGAGAGAACACAGGCTGTACATGGAGATTATAGAATCTCGCAAATGTGTTAGGTGTCACCCAGCCGGCAGCTCTACAGATGTCTGCTATCGAGCCGCCCCACGCCAGTGCCCAAGAAGATGCCACACCTCTCGTAGAGTGTGCTATATATAGATACTATAACCTCCACTATCCAGTGGGCAAGTCTTTGTTTGGAGACAGTCTTTCCACTTTCAACAGGTTCCACTTCAGCGTGTAAGTGTGTCTTGTAGAGGGAGGTCTAGCAGCTCTATAAGTGATGGTGTTTACTATGGCTGGAGGTAGACCACCTAGAACCTGCGCGTCCCGTCCAGAGACCCCACGTGGAGGTTCCACAGGTCTGGGCACGGGTGCCTGAGAGTGCCCCCTCTCTGAGCATCAGTGAACTAAATCCGATTGGGCCAGTATGGCGCTACTAAGAGGACTTGCTCCTCATCCTCCCTGACCTTGCACAGTGTCTGTGCAAAGTCTGGCAGCAGGACAGGGTGACTGAGACCTGGTGAGTTGCCATGCCCATCTCGGAACTTGGTCGTGAAGCCAACGCTGAAGCGGTCTCATATGAAGCAATCCGAGTGGCATGCCCGCGACAGTGGATGCCATATGCCCCAGGAGCCTCTGAAACTGTTTCAGACGGACCGCCTTCCTGCACTGAAATGACTCCAGGCAGTTTCATCATCGACTGGGCATGCTCTACTGAGAGGCGTGCTGTTAGATTGACCGAATCCAACTCCATACCGAGAAAAGACGATCCTCTGCACAGGGAAGAGTTTTCCCTTTTCCCAGTTGACCCAAAGCCCCAACTGGCTGAGGTGGCTGAGTACCACGTCCCTGTGTTCGCACAACTGTGCTCAAGACTGGGCCAGTATGAGCCAGTCGTCGAGGTAGCTGAGAATACAAATGCCTCTTTCCCTCAACGGAACGAGGGCTGCCTCCACGACTTTGGTGAAGACGCGAGGGACAGCCCGAAGGGGAGGACCTTGTACTGATATGCTCACCCCTCGAACGCGAAGTGGAGAAACGGCCTGTGTCGAGGGAGGATCGAGACATGAAAGTACGCGTCTTCAGGTCGATCGCTGCGAACCAATTGTGTGGAGGAACACATTAAAATATGCGTTTCTGCATCCTGGGGCAAGATGTGCTTAATTGCGTCCATCTGCTTCTGAGCGCCAACATTCATTGGCTTGTTTTGTTAACAATCGAAAGTGATCCCAATTCGTCAGTCACTGCTGACGTAACATCGAACGTGACTGACTGAAAGGGAACTGCAGGCTGCTGAACAAACAGTTCTTCTCAAACACTCAGTCCACAAATATTGCCTTCCAGCCACCACATACTGTATATTCAATTAAAATGCTATGAATACAACATAAACATCTTCAAAGTCAGTAGTACAAATAGAGCTGAGAGGCTGCATTAGCTTGCACAGTCTTTCAGGAAAGTATAGAAATATGATCTCGGAGGTGTGGAAGTGCAGAATTTGCCAGGGAAAGTTTTAATATAACATCTGTTTCCTATAATAAAACACGATAGAGGCCAGCTCAAATCAAGCCTCCCAAACTGTTAACAAACATAGAGATGTTTTTGTTTTTGCCAAAATGTAACCTCTACGGACTGATCGACTCGAGTGCATGTTTAAAACTGTTTGACTAAGGTGGTGCCAAAATATAAGAAGGATATCAAATGTGTGTGCTGTTTCTTTTTATCTGTATGGATGATAAACACTAGATAGTAAATCTGACGAATTATAGCATGGTCAGGATCCCATGAACTTGTTTGGCTGAATAAAAAGAGGTTCCATAATAATAATAATATAACATAGTATTAGCTTCTGTCATCTGAAAAAAAAATCCCTTAAGTGATCATTTGATTTGGACATACCAAAATAAATGCCTAAAAATCCATCTGTTCATTATGTTTATTTCACATTATTAGCATTATATTTATTAAGAAAATAGCATTTGACTAAATATAATAAATTATATATTTAAGATATCCTTAATGTGTTTGGTACATTTTGATTCAAATATCTGAGCCTAAATATTGCTATTCATGTCCACTGCAATATTTTACTTTCATTTACTCACTTCATAAAGTAACATTTTCTTGCAGTATGAAAATGAGTGCACTATTTGAATTCCATTTTAATTCACTACGAACAGTAACTGCTATGGCATTTGACAGAACCGTGTTTTTTCTGTATATTGTGAGGTGTGATGGAGTGTGTCATGTTTGTTTATGATGTTAGCTATATTGCAAATGTCACGTACGCCTCTTGTAAACATTTGGTTACGCCCTGCTGCGTCAAGCAACACCTGCTCTGGTCCACTCCTCCACTCAGTGCTTTTCTACACATAAACCCAGGTGACATTTAGTGTGGCGCTGTGGAGTGACTCACTCTGTGTCTGTTGTCTCTGTGGAAACCTCTGAGAGTGCGAGACGGCCCATGATCCTCCTCCAGCATGCAGAAATGACCTTATTAAAGCAGCTGCGCTCATGTCTGATCGATGACCGTTGATAAAGAGGAAAACCAACAACAGTGTTTCATTTCATTCTCATTACTGCAAGCATCACCTACTGTTGCTCATACTTAGGGTTAGTGGTTTGAACAGAACCTTAGCTTTAAGTATTAGACATTTGAGTGCATAATTGCCAAACACTTGCTTCACAGTGAATAAATGATTCCTCATTTTAGTTGGGAAGATGTTATACTGCAAAAAAAAAAAAGCTTTCTTACTCAGTATTTGTGTCTTGTTTACCAGTAAAACAATATCTAAAAATTCTTAAATCAATAGGGGCGTTTACCCAGCAAAACGGAAAACTTTTTATGCATTTTCGCCATTAATTTACACAACAATGGAATTTTGGGGGGCCTGAAAATGCAAACTTTGTAATGCAAAGTTTAATGCAAAAATAGTTTTCCCGTTTCCTTTGATTAAGTTTATTTTTGCAGTATATTCTAAGTAACCTAACTTATGTATTCATTCATTCATTCCTGGTGGACCATAAAAAAAGATTGAAATGCATTCAAACTGAAGGAGGATACGTCCTGTGATCGCTTGTTTTCAGTTTGAGAACAAGACACTGCAGTTACTTCATCAGTGTGTTATTGCAAGTAGATAAGTCTCAGAATTGGCAGAACAAAGTCCTTTGTTGTTGTGTAGGACACATTAAATGGTTTTGGTCAGATGCTTTTCTGATTCCCCTGAATGTGAATGAGTGATCGGCTAACAAAATACATATTTGACACCTTTTACACCTGTATCTGATACTTACCCATTAGGAACCCAAGACTCAGGAGGGTAATTTCTTTCTTTCTTTATTTCATCATTCATATATTCATTTATTTCTGGAATACTAAAGATGTAGTGACGTGTTTTGTGTCACAAACTGTTCAGATCAGACTGATATGATCAGAGATCTTGCTGAAAACTTCAGAGCGGCAGCGGCTCCACACGAACAGCACAAGCTTTTTAGGACACATTTTGCTCCTGTCTTTGGTTCTTCTTCTGCTTTTTTGCAATAATAGTAACTACAATACTTCCTCCGCATTACTGTACCTCAACCGCGAAAAACCAATAGAGGTCATGGGAACATGTTTCAGGGTCTGACATCAGAAATGCAAAGATTTCTGAATGAGCCATTTTTAATAAATAGTTTGATGAAAATCTCATGAAAGTTACAGTATGTTGTCAAAGTAGAAAGAACTCTTAATCATAAAAGATTAAGAAAACTTCAATTCTATTATGATAGAGCAGTGTCTGAGCAGCAAATATTTCTCTAGGAGCCCTAATGACAGATTCCATTAGCTCCATGTCTCATCTGTCTGTGGGTTTACCCTACTTTCCTATTGCCCTGCATGTATGAGTGATAATCTCTGCAGCAGCTAGTGACTAAATGCAAACCTGCTAACTCTAATGACTGTAATCCAACAGACAAAGGGATCACCTTCCTAGACTCCACCCAGTCTGTTTGAAATGCTGAACAACAGTTACATGCACAACCATGAGAACACAATCAAAGCAAGCCTGAGACACACATTTTTTGTCATCTCACAGCACCACACCTCTCTCAAAAGCACATCTTACCTTCATTTCTTTTTATATTCATAGCATTTATTTTCCACAGGAGGCACATATACTGTATATATATATATATATATATTTATTTATTATTATTTTTTTTTTAATACAGTATGTGCCTAACATTTTCATGTTGTGTGTGAGATGTGTGTGATGGGAACCGTTTTTGTTGGAAACGGAACTGCTGAAATTGGAGTCCCCCAGGGTTCAATGTTTGGACCTTTCATGTTCATTCCTACTAGATCAAAATGATGAAAACACCAAATAACTATGCAAATGGCACCCAAATCTAATTACCTAGTTGTGTCATCAAGCATTTCCAGGCCCTGTTTCTCCTGGTATGAAGTGCCATCCACTAGTAACACTGATTAGATAAACAGCTGGATATGACACTTCAGTTATTTTATTTAAAATGTATGTCCATTTAATTCTACTGTTTGTTTGGCTATTTGTCACAATCCATGTTTAAAGTTGGATCCATTTTGTTCTAATTAATTGTTATATTCTTAAATTATTTTAAAACCCTACAAAGGACAAATGGTTTGAAGAATGGTTGGCTTTAAAAACTGAATTTGTTTTGCTTTCTCTACAAGATACCATGCCGATATAGAGAGCTTTGAATTACCATTGTGTATAAAATGTGCCATATAAATAAACCTGCCTTGCCTAGACATGGTCATTTCCATACAAAGATGCATATTATGGAAATTATAATAATTTATCTCTAAATACTATTGGTTGCAATCTGGTAAACCTCAAATGTACAGAAATACTCAAAAAAAAAATATTTCTTTCTTAAATCTTTTGAACCTCCTGGTACACATTGGCTACTCTGCTAAACTGATTGATTTACATTGCTGAATGTTGACATAAATACACATTGTGTTTATGTCATATGTCATTTGCCATTGTCTTGTTGTATTTGAATGATCAATTCTATATACTGCTCAAAAGTTTTGGGTCAGTAAAATGTTTTGTTTTTAAATAAATTAATCCTTTTATTCAGCAAGGATGCACTACTTTCATCAAAAGTGACAGTAAAGACTTCAAATAACTTTCTGTTTCTAATAAACATTTCACTATTAACTAGTTGTTTATTAGCATGCATATTACTAGCAAATTGGCTGTTTATTAGTACTTATAAAGCACATATTAATGCCTTATTCTGCATGAACATATTATACATTCTTAATCCAACCCCAGACCTAAACCTTGCTCACTATTAATAAGCAGTAATTAGGAGTTTATTAAGGCAAACGTTAAGTTAAGTTAATAGTGAGAACTAGACCTTGCAATGACGTGTACACTGTTTTCAACATTGTTAATAATCTGAAATGTATCTCGAGCAGCAAATCAGCATATTAGAATGATTTCTGAAGATCATGTGACACTAAAGATTGGTAATGATGCTGAAAATTCAGCTTTGAATCAATAATTAATAAATTAAATTTTACAGTATATTCACATAGAAAATAGTTATTTTAAATTGTAATAATATTTCACAATATTAAAGTTTTTACTGTATTTTTTAATCAAATAAATGCAGCAGAAGAGACTTTTTTTCAAACTTTAAAAATCTCACTGACCCTATAAACTTTTACATATCTGTGTATTTGTATGTATATATGTGAATATTACTGTAAGGGTGTGCTTTAAGAAGTGAGTTTGTTTTGACGAGGCTGATGGTGAATTGGTGTGGCGTCAGCAGTCGGCAGCAGGCCGTGAGTTGTTGGATGTGGAGGTAATTCCTCGGCAGGAACACTGGAACGAGGGCTTTGCTCAGGAAAACAGTGTCACTTTCCTTCAGCGTTTCTCCAATTCCATAAATCTCTTCATCTGGAAAAAATGCCTCACGGAAACGAAAGGAAAAAGGTCCCATGGAATAGCCGGCGGCTCTCCAGTCCACGGTTGGAAAACGCATTAGGCGACGGAGGGAACGTCTTTGACGACTCTGACAGTACTCACTATACTATACCTACCAGTCAAGAACAGAGAAATAACTCACATCACTCCAAGACTGCCAGAGTTTCTGCTGGGCTCTGATTTAAAAAATAAACTCAACAAATGGCTCGTGATTTCATGTGCTCTCTCCTGCGGCTGCTCAGGATCGTAAAGATCAGAAGTCTGCAGCTCTGATCCAAGCCTCAGCTACCTAGAGAGCATCCAAACTGCGTCAGGCGCTCTTTGATGTGAAGACTGATCAAAACGATGAAGATAAAGAATTTTGGCCAAATTTAAAGGCAGAATTGCATGTGTCCTCCACACACAAGTCCATCCCTGAATGCCTTGCAAAAAACTGACTGGGAAAAAATGATCTTGGATAGAAGAAGGAGTCTTTAGATTAATTTGAAACTAAAACTATTAAAAAATTGTTACTTGAAATAAAATAAATGTTAACTGAAATACAATCATTTAAAATAAAAATTACATGTATTTTATTTCTGGCAACTGAGAACATTTCTTTTTTATTTAGTTTAAATTGATGCACTAAAATTACAATCTAAAACAAATAAAAATCGATCGATAGATAGATAGGTTTTTGAATGGCCCAGCCAGAGACCTGACTTAAACCCAATTGAGCATCTCTGGAGAGACCTAAAAATGGCTGTCCACCAACGTTTACCATCTAACCTGACAGAACTGGAGAGGATCTGCAAGGAAGAATGGCAGAGGATCCCCAAATCCAGGTGTGAAAAACTTGTTGCATCTTTCCCAAAAAGACTCATGGCTGTATTAGATCAAAAGGGTGCTTCTACGAAATACTGAGCAAAGGGTCTGAATACTTAGGACCATGTGATATTTCAGTTTTTCTTTTTTAATAAATCTGCAAAAATGTCAACAATTCTGTGTTTTTCTGTCAAGATGGGGTGCTGTGTGTACATTAATGAGGAAAAAAAATTAACTTAAATGATTTTAGCAAATGGCTGCAATATAACAAAGAGTGAAAAATTTAAGGGGGTCTGAATACTTTCCTGTATATTAATATATTAAAATAAATAAAACTGAAATAAAAATCATTACAATTATATTGACTTTAGAAAAAAATCAAAAACTAATAAAAATTACAAACTTTAAATAAAACTTAAAATGAAACAAGAATCAAAATATTAACACAATTTAATAATTTTTTTAAATGGTCAAGTTGAATGTATATTAGGGATGGTCAGATTCACCGATTCGCATCAGTGTATAAAAGTTCATGATGCTCTGCATCAATTTGTAAAAAAGTGTGCATCGGATACAAGTTGGCATTTGTATCGCAATGCATTTTTTCTAACATATTTGCATCGGTAAAAGCGGATTAATTTTTATATAATTATTAGTAGATGTGCTATACTTTTATTGTTTAGAAAGATTGTAGATAGATTTCTCCTCTAAACTGTTCTTCAAGCGCCCTAAGCGTGTCCTGAGAGTCACATATAGATTAACGTGGCTTTCTGTCTGAAGTGAACCAAAGAAATAAAAGCCAACTATCTGTACCAAACTGAATTGCAGAGCATCATATTTTTTCCCCATTGCATCGTATTGCATTGAATCATATTGTGTTGAATCAAATCAAAATCGGATCACACTGCATCGTAACAGGGGTGAATCATATCGCATTGCATCAGTAGCTGCTTCATATGTATCTTTAATGTATCGCATCGTTGGCTATGCATCGAGATGTGTATCACATCAGCCTCAGCTATGGCCTAATGTATATGCTTTTCTATACTTTTTACAGCAATTGTTAAATTAGTAGAATCAGTAGGTGCATCCCAAACTGCATAATAATGCCATATTCGATGGCGTTTTGTAGTACAGTGTTCCAAAAAGAAAAAGAGCAGTGTAAATAGGCTACCTGGATGATGCACGTAAATAACCAAATAAACAACAGTGTGGAATGTCGGACACTTCATGCACGCTTTAATTATGTTGCAGAGGGGGAGGGGCTGTCAGACTCTGATTGTGAATGACAAAATGACCTTTCATACTACACTGCACAGTTGAGTACATAGTGCATAAGTACATAATGTACAGTGCATCATTTGGTACTCAACTAGTGAGTCAAATGTTTGCTTCCGAGTCAGTGATGTATGAGTGACCAGCGTTTCTGTATATATGATGTGACCATCTGTAATTTATGAGATTCCATGACGGTTAAGATGTTGTCTTAGAAGGTAGCTGCCTATGTAGAGGAGGAACAGAGCTAGTGTTTCCATTGGCACACATCAACACTGAGTTCAAAGTCCACTGGCCAGTACATAACACAAGAGCTGTGACGTCACATTTGACAAAATCATTGCTCACTGCGCATCAATCAAGCAGAAACACACAGCGATAGCGGCTCTATTCTTAGCGGGCACTAAAGGTCGACCCGTCTAAAGGTCTGGTTGCCCCGGGTGACAGCTGATGTCATATCCATGTCCAGCAGACTGTGGCTTTACACAAATGTCATCTTACACACACACAAATATGTTTATTGCTCACTGAGTGCAGCTGCTGTCGAAGCCTGAGCTCCTGTAAAACCAGAGGAAGTCACAGAGTTACTGTGGCCGTTCTGACGCAGTTCACCCCAAATGACCTTTTCGATTGACCTGTTTGCGGTTTGTGTTCAAAATGTATAATTCAGCCATAAGAACACTCTGAGAACTGCAGTTCTTCTTGCTGGCTTTCTTCATTACGGGTTGTAAGTCCCTATGTTTCATTCTGCCCATGATGTTAAAATGCTGATAAGTATCCAGTAGTAATACATAATACATTGTCTTAAAGGGATAGTTCACCCAAAAATGAAAATGTGATGTTCATCTGCTTACCCCCGGGGCATCCAAGATGTAGGTGGCTTTGTTTCTTCAGTAGAACACAAATGATGATTCCCTGGAAGAAATCTGGTGCTGGAGTTTAATTTAACATTAAGATTGTCCCTATTTGTGCATGTATTAATTAGATCGGTTTCTTTTTAGCTGATATCATGAAAAAATTTTGCTCTGTATTTTTTGGTATATTTATTTTATTTTATTTTTAAGTCCCCGTTTCATTCTGCTCCGCCTCTAAAATTATATTTCCTTTTAGGTGATATCATGAAAATTTTTCATGTACTTAAAAATGATATGTCATATAGTTCTGTATACAGTAGCTACACCAAATAGTTACATCAGTTAATCTGTAAAATCTTGTTGTGTCCCAAATTCAAATTCAGAGTACATATGTGATTTTTTTTAAATGTTAAATTACTTCAGAAATCATATTTCTCTTTTTCATTAGATGCTGAAAGTGGTGCAGAAATCACATTAAAAATATATATATAAAACAATTACACAATAAAGTACCTTTTTAAAGGCCGTTTTAGTTGATCTGTGGAACAAAACTGCCTCTTTTTGGTTCATGCGAATCCTACACATTTATCCAGCAGATAAAGCTTTCTTGGCTCTTTTATTGAACTCAAATATATGCTGCAAACTAGCTTCAATAGCAGAGAGGGGTTCACGTTTTCTGACATAAAAATAATCAAACAGTTTGATTTGCATATTAAACAAAGGAGAGTAAAACGAAACCTGAATACATGAACATAATGAAAACGTCTTGAGAGAATTTACCATATACAGTTAAATGCAACATAAAGGACATTTCTTTTTGTATTTTTTATTGAGGAAAACGTGTCAAATCGTCAATCAATTGAACACAAAAATTATGCACAAAATAAGCAGTTAAAAAAAACGACATTTAGCAGCTTAAACAAAGATTTCAAAGCAGAATGACAATTAAATTCACTGATACAATAACTAAGAAAAACAAGCATAATGTGTCTTTGTCCCAAAAATGTGTTGCTGTTGTTGTTTTTTTACAAGACATCTGAACACTATGCATTTGGCATCATCCAAAAATGCCAAGAAAGTAACTCAAACTTCACAGAGCGAGTCAAACATCCCGCTTCCAGCAAAATCCACAGGATACCGTCAAAATGTTAAGACAAACAGGAGGGCGAGCGAGAACCACAGACATGTAAAATACTAAAAGAGGTGAGACGTCATGATCAGCACAGAATCCGTCTTTAAAAACACCGCAGATCACATTGATTAAAAACAAATGCTAATGCAGATTCTGCTGGATGTCAATCACTGCAACAGCCATGTCTTCATTTCTTTAAAAATGCATCCATTGGTGTTTTTTAAAAGGGCCATATTATGAAGAATCACATCTTTTAGATGTACTATATTAGGGGTTCCTTATCTGGCATTCACAAGAAGCTAATAATTAATAAAAAAATTATTTCTAAATCAAAACAAATTATTTTTAAATAAAATAACATTAAAAACACCACCGCAGCTCCTAGTAAGTCATATAAGCAGGATTGCAGGAATAAAGTAAAGTAAGAGTCTAACAAAAAGCAGAGGAATCCTGAATCACTTTTGAAAAAGGTTGCATGACCAAAACGGTGTATTAAAATATGATTTGCTGCTATAGAAGTCATCTATTTTTGTTCAAATAAAATAATTCAAACAAAGCACTTAAAGACAGTTTGCTTGGTTTAGCTGCATGTCATGTGACCAACATCAGAGAACCGTGAACATACAACTGTGTTGTTAATATTGTTGTAATTATTAAAATATTAATTTAAAATCTCAGGGATGTGCCTTTTAAAGTAAATATTTTAGTTCAAAGGGATTCGGGCCGACAAATACATTTGGAAATAAACATACTTTTAACATACTTTTTGATTTTAGAAATCAAAACTTGCTTCCCAGTCCAAAAAGAATATTTATTCAGACTAAACATCCACAAATTTCTTATAACAGACAGATGAATACATTATTCACACATCAGTGATGTCCACTGTGTGATCGGAAACTCACAGAGAGTATGTCATTACAAAAATCAGATAGATAAATGAACACTGGACCTGACAGCTAACCCAAATCTTGTGCACGAGCTGCACAAAGCACAGGGTTTGTGTTTTTTAGAGGTCTTTCGCATCTAAAGATCAGGAAGTGGTTGAAAAACAAATGAGAAGCTAAAATATTATGAGTGGACCTCAATGAAAACGTATGATATGACCCTTTTAAAATCTCATTCAGACAAATAATCAGAATTCCATGTTATGCATTGCAAATGCAAGCTTATTTCATCGTTATAATGCCAAATTGTCTCCAATTGAGTACACTTTGCATGCTGTGATATGAGGAATATTGGAAACTCGACTGCAAAGTTTGCATTCCAGTGAAGCAAACTGATCTGTGCTTCTCAGTCCTATTAAATCCTCGAGTCTGTTCAGCCAAATTGCCCATAGTAATGAAAGAAGCTGTGTTGATTAGAAGACATTTGTCAAAGGAGATAAACCCCTTCACCAGCTGCACCCATCTCTCCAGCCCTCCCTCCCTCCCTCGCTCTCGTCTGCGCCTCGCTTTCCTCTTCCCTCTCCTCTCAAGTCTCTTTGTCAAGTCTAAACATATATGCCACGGCCCCTCCAGCTTCCTTCCGCAGCGCTATTAATCAAGAACAGGTTAACACTCTGTTACCAGCGGGTGAACGCGGGGTCAGGTTCAGCCGGCGGAGCAGCTGTGACGGGAGAGCAGGAACACAGCGGGTTTTACTTCAGCAGGAGCTGTCGAATTCCCTGCTCGGATGTTACAGCAAACAGTGTCCCGCTATCAGAGGTGCTTCTGCAAACACCTTTCATCTAGAAAGTCCGGAAACAAACTTTGCTCTCGCCGGTAAAACAAGTGTTTTCTTTGTTTTCGGACCGCATGTGCTTTCAACTCTCACCTGGATCATGAGGTTTGCTGTAAAGCCGGCTCAAATGTCGACTAAACTTAAAGATGGCTTCTCAAAGCTGTGGATGCTGCCCGGAAACTATGAAGAGTTCAATTAATAGACAGAGACTGAACTGCAAACAAATATGACACTTACACTTGTTTTGGAAATCAGGACACATCATGTACATTCACAAGCTTTAAGTCTCTTTGTCGTGTTTCGTGATTTTGAGGTTGCTTTGCTCACCTCAGCATACTGCATTGGTGTTAGGCACTTTGAATGCATTCACATGTAGAAATATAGACAGCACTATCACATCATTTTATAGTCTGGGTAGTATAAAAATACAATCTTAAAATCTTTGGTTTGTACAAACTGTAATTGTTGGTTGTAATTCTTCCCCTCATTCAGAGAATCTTTGTAAAAGGTTCTTATCACTACATCAGTTTCCATTTGGACTAAAGGGTGCAACCGCAGCTTTCCAAAACCTCGCACTTCCCTTCTCATGCATCTAACGACTGGGATTCAATGTGTCAACCGGTCAGAAACACACATGAGAACTGTTAGCGAGTGTAAAACCTCAAGATCGGCCGAGAATTAGGCAAGGCAGAGCAGAAGTTGCCTTCCAAACTCATTTGAGATAACAGACAAACCCCATTCATTTCACTCAAGCATCGATGCACATTGGGGAAGTGGATGGTAACACTCAGGGTCAATTGCGAAACAGATTCAACAATGCAATGATTCAGCTCATCTGTTTGGCGTTCAGTTGCACGGCAGCCATGTGGAGTAGGTTTGCTGATGGCAGGTAAAGACTGGCTGGACTTGGGCAATGTAATAATTGCTAAAGTTACCGTCTGCTACATAAGGGGCGGGCTGGTAATAGCAAGTGACGTTGGCCACGTTGGGTATGACGTTCTGCTCGGCCAACACACGCACTGCTAGCATGGCGATCAGCCCTAAGATCTGCCGCCGCTCGTGTCCCATCAGACACACCGTGCTCTCGTTCACTACCCCGTGAAGCGTCGTCAGATAATCGTACTTGCGGTCCTCCAAGCCCACAAAGTGGTTCTGGAGGTAAGACTCCAGCTTGCGCTGTTGTTCGCTGATGTCCGAGAAGTCTATGAAGAAGCGGGAGCACATGTAGCGCTGGAAAGACTTCATCTCGGACTCGGAGGCGGCTCGGAAACCCCTGACCAGAAGATGGCAGTATTTCAGGAGGCCGCCTCCTCGGATCTCCTCGGGGTTCCTCGTGCAGATCACCTTGTTGCGCAAGTGGTCCAGCGCCGTGGCGAAGTCTCCGTACACGCTCTCGCCGATGATGGTAGGGTGAAACGTTTTGGCCATGGGGTTCTCCGAGCACTCGTAGAAAAGCAGCAGAGAGTCGAGCTTAATCTGGAAAGAATCGACGCTAAACTCGAACTGCCGGCGCAAGGAGTCCACGAACTTGAGCTCCACGTTTTTGCCCCGGTTGTTGGAAAGAGAGATGAGACTCCAGCGGTCCGAATCATTGCACACTTTCACCATCTTTTGCACATATGCTTCCTGCAAAATAACACAAGGAATTGTTTCAGTGTTTCATGCATTAAGATACATTCCAACGCACATCCGTTCGCCATATCAGTTCTAAATCATTACCTGTCGCAGGAGATCTAAGAGGCTGAGAACGCTCGATCGGCTTTAACCTGCTTTAGCGCAATCCTCTTACTGACAGAAAACCAACATTTGACCAGCCTATCAGTAAACTACTCTAATTGCATTTCTACTGAATGTCACTGGAGACTATAGGGATCCATGCAGATGATCTTAAATAACGTACTGAATGGAAAATCACAAATAAACACATGCCATGTGAAGTAAAGTAGTGTCCTTCAGTGTGACATGCTCTACTTCATATTTACTGAGTATCTTAAACGCCACTTTCTTATAAATTAATGTTAAAGGTTCGGTTTGAGGTTATTGAAAGATCTACTGATAAATAATAAACGGCGGCCCCTCAAAGCTAAAGTAAAGTCAGTTTACTGTACTGTTTGCAGGAATACAAACCATTAGTTGTGAAATGAGCGTGAAATATTATATTGTACAATTAGAAACAGCCCAAATGATGCAAATTATTTTGACTATTAAGATGGCAAAACAACTTTGCATAAATATAAAATGAATCTGACTATTATTATTTATAACGCATGCCAGTGTTGCAATGATTCTTTATTCATAACTGTACAAGAAGAACATAGCCAGCTTCTGTACACACACACACACACACAAAAACATTTTGCATTGAGTTCTTATGAGATTTTGGATACTTGTACTTTTAAAAACAATTTGCAGAACTGTGGAAATGAACTGTAAATGTGATCAAAGAAATGGTAAATATAAACACCTTAAATATAAACTTTCCCTTTTACAAATAAGTACATCTGAACCTGTAAAGTCCACTACCCTCATGAATCTTAGCACTCACCTTCAGGGTCAGCGGAGTGATTTTCTCTTTATTGACCCCATCAGGTAAGAAGTCCAGCAGACAGTCCAGCACTATGTTCTTGACGATCTGAAACTCCGGCTCTCCCTTCAGGTCCACGCAGAATATGAGGTCCAGGTCCTTATAGCCGAGCCCGCTGTCCCCGTGCAGGACGTGGCTGGCGGCGGACCCGTTGAGACGCACGTCCCGCACATGGATGCGCTGCTCCCGCATGCGGCTCCGCACCGCCGTCACGATCTGCCGCGGCTTCATCTGCAGCGTCGGGAAGTTTCCTCGGCCGTGGATCGGGATGCTCTCGGTCAGGATGAGGTCCAGCCGCTGGACCTGCTCCCAGCTCAACACGCTGAAGCTCGCGCTGTCCTCTTCGGCCATGGTCGCGTCTGCTGGAGGAGTCGAGGAGCGATCTACTGCCTGGAGATGTGAGGAGGAGAGCTGAGGAGACGCATAGTGCGCTTGACGCGAGACGCTGCGGAGGTCTGTGCTTCTTCTGTGTGCTGCTGTGGAGAGGGTCATCCGCGCACGCAGTGCTGGAGAGTGGAGAGCGGAGTATGACAGCAGTCTGGCAGTGCTGGAGCTTTCTGTGCGCCTCAGGTCACGCCTATCACTTCACCACACACACACACACACACACACCAGCAACCCAATGAAAACACGACTCATCTCTCCACAGACTCACATTTAGTCATAGCACACAGATACCTTACACTTTACGGTGTCCTTGTTACAGTGTAATTATGCATTTAAGTACTGAGTAATATTAATTAACTACTATATGGGTTAGGATTAGGCTTTTGCTTAGAGTTACTTGCATGCATTTATGCTTTATTTATTGTTATTAAAATAGTAAGTAGGCTACATGTGACATGTGTAACAAGGACACCTTAAAATAAAGTGTTACACACATCTATAATAAAGTTGCAATATATCTGAAATATATTTAAATGAAATGTAATACCGAAAAACTCACAGTTGAATTTATAATCAAGTACTTTACACGTGATTTAGTAAGTTAGTCAACACATCAAAATAAGTGCACTTCTTTAAAGCACGACAAAATCATTAAAAAAAAACATATTAAAACAATGATTTAAAGTGTACTTTAGAGTAGAACTTTTAATTTGACATTATTATAGTGTACTCTTAAAAGTGCACTTCGTTGTGTTAAGAAACATGAATGTGTCTCTCTTTAAGTGGCTTTTTCATTAATATTACATTATCTGCAAGTACAGTTTTTTTAAACATACTTTTAAGATTAGAAATAAATTACAAATGCACATTCAACAAAAGATTTTTTACAAGGTGATGGATGAGATGACAGACAGAGAGATTAGATAGATGGATGGATGGATGGATGGATGATAGATAGATAGATAGACAGACAGAGATTAGATAGATAGATAGATAGAGAGACAGATAGATAGATAGATAGATAGATAGACAGATAGACAGATAGATTAAAACCCTGTTTTGAAAATAAAATCACAAACAGTAATGTGCAATAGTCATAATAATTAAATCACACCATAGAGCAGTGCATTGTTTAAAAGTGTAATAAAAGCAGTAATGCAGCTGCAAATGCAAAAAAATGCCATTCTAGCACATCTGCTTGTGAGAAGAAACATAATGCATGTCAGTATAACACAAAGTAAATGAAGGGTGAGTGTCAGGAAGTTTGGTGTCTTTTATTGCCCTCTAGGGACGTGATAGAAAAGCGTCTTCAACAACAAATGACTCCATCTGGTTTGTTACACATCTGTAAACACCTGCACTTCCATTAATTAGCACACTTAGACTTTTGAAAGTCAGTTTCACTTTGATCTACACGCCTAAAAATAAAGCTTCCGAGAGGACGTTTTTGCAGCGATGCCATAGAAGAACCGTGTTTGGTTTCCCAAAACACCTTTCAGTGAACAGTTCCTTAAAAGAACCATTTGTCTTAGTGCGAAGGACATTTGAATCATATAAAGAACCTTTTGTGGAATGGAAGGGTTCCGTGAATGTTAAAGGTTCTTCATAGAAGCATCACTGCTGATAAAGAACCATTATTTTGTAAAGTGTGTCTCAGGACATCACTGTAATGTTTACTGAGCATTCTTTTTTTAAAACGCCACCAAGTGCCACGTCCAAACTTCATAACCTGAAATGTCTGAGGGCCAGGAAGAGGTGAGTCTTCAGCTCGTGTCAGAGTGGGGCAGCTGTCGATCAGGATTCATCCACGGACACAAAGCCCTGCGTCACTGCACTCACCCAGCCCTTTAAATCTGTTTGATCCCATTTAGGCTAACACAGGCTAAACCCTATGACCAAGACCGGTAGACCTACAGCAGAAGAGATGAACGCAATAATACATAACCTATAACTGACCCATATTCATATCTGGATTCATCTGCACCCTCAAACGCTAAAGCTGAAGCAAAAATATGGTTTTCATGTTATGGTGATAATAGCCAAACACAATCTTCTACATTGTCAGATTACTGGAAATGGAAGAGTTTGATTCTGTGCTTCAGTTTATTCGCTTGGCATGAGGAAAAATCATCAGGAAAAGTAGAGAAACTTACCACAATGATGCAGCTGCAGTTCTTTTTCTTATATTACAGCGCCCCCATCACAAACAATTTGTGGACATCCATCCTCAGGACATCCATGTGTGCCAAGTTTTGACTTAAGAGTTCAGAAGATATGGATGGCTGAACCGAACAGCTGAATTAACCATTGTGGGCCACACTAAAATTTGATTGGCTTTTATGAAGACTTCATATGTTAAATGTGCATCTCAAGTAAAAGTGCATCTTCACGAACTTAACACTTTCTGCTATGATTTAAGATCACTTTAGGCCTTAATTTGTTATATTTCCAAAAATATATTTCCCAATCACTAGCCCACTCAGAAACGGAGGCATAAGCACATCTGAAAGTGAGCTGCAACTTTTAATAAGTGACTCAGAAGTGACCGGGCCAGAAGTCTGAAGCGTCCAGACGAGAGCTGCGGCTCATTTACTGTGACAGACCACGTCTCCGAGTCACGCCGCTGAGAAACACCCGCATCCTAATAAACAAAAAGATGTTGAGATTACAGCTGGCACGTTCACAAAGCAAAAGTGTGCAAATGTGTTTGCTGCTGAACTCTTGTGTATGCCATGTTCACTCTCTCTATGAAATAAACACCATGTGCTGTCAGCTATCAGCTGCTATTGACACGGCTGGCCATTGATTGTGTTTGTTTGAAGAAATAACATGCTGAACACACGAGGCAACAATGTGCGGAGGTGTTCATGCATGCACGTTTATGTCCCACGAGGTAACCTTTGTATGGACGTTTATTTTCAAAGGGTCAAATGTTCAAACAGTCTGTATATGCCTCATTAAAATCTTCACCAGTCATCATCAGTTACAGAGCGTGATGTTTACAATCAAGTTCAATTTAACTTCTCTTTTCTTCACTAACCCACACTTTCGCACGAGCTCTGCAGAAACCGAATTAGAAAGAAATAAACATGTCTGTTGTATTTATATTTGGTCACTTTATGCGATATTAGTAATCAGATTGCTATCTGATCATAACAAAATGTGGCTGATTACTCAGACCACCTCACACTGATGTTTGAGACTCGGCCCAAGTGTAAATGCATCGTTCAGGCCACATTCATCTTATCTGTTTTCTATCGTTTTGTGTTTAAAACACTGATGATTTCTGACACCGGTGACACTAGTGTTATAACTGAGCTGGCGAAGAAATCAAACAGTTTCCTGATTTCTAAATCATTTGCACTCAGCTCAGGGTTTCGAGAGGAAGGTTCTTCTCAAGGTTTTCATTCAGAACTCCTGGACATTAATGCTTTGTGTTCAATCACTGTGGAGTGTACAAATGTGCGTCCAAACATTTGACTGAATGTTTTGATGTGTCAAATTGACTTAATGCGATGTTGTTAATGACTGTAGTTCATGGAGACAGAGAAATAAACAGAAGAGCTTGAATGTGTCATTTGTACTCTGGTTTTCTTGGACCAGTAGCCTCAGTAACTATAGTAACTGCTGCTCAGTTAGTTTTGGGAGAACACCAGAATTAAAGTCATTACAGAATAGAACTTCCAGTCCCTTCTGAGTTCATTCATTCTAGTCATGTCAGGTCATTAAAAGTGATGTAATTTGTTCTATGTGAAACAATTTCTCCTATTCAGAGTCAATTATACGTGAATCATTCATTGGGTCCCAAAAATAACAGTACAGAAATAAAAATGTTAAAGTTAGCCAGTTAACATACATGAGGTGTCAACTATGAAGAACTTTTTAGAGTGAAGCTAAGCAACTATTGCCACTAAACATCACAGAAACCTATATTGCTAGAGCGAACTGATGATTGTGCTGTTGTTTTCCCTCCAAAATGATGTCACTTCATGGTGAAAGATGTCATTAAGAGTTCTGGTTGAGGAGTTTTAACAGGAAGCATCTAATTCTACACGAGAAGGGAAGGAAAAAGCTATAAACTGATAACAATTAAAATTATATTCCAAAGAAAACATGTTCTGTTTGAAACATTTTGATTAGATAAAGCCAAAACGAGCAAACCATTGAAATATCCACCTTATTCCTCAATGCGGAAGTAAGCCTATGTGCGAGACTTCCGGCTGATTAGCCACTGTAGGGAAATAATGAGAAGACCTACGACATGCAGTAAACGGTAAAACTGTTTGCACTACAAACTAGTGTGTTTGGAATTACGATAATACATTAAAATAATAGGGTAAGACACGCCAATTTGCAATATTAAGCAGCAAAACCAGTGATTTTGTACAGCTAAGAATAGCTGGAAGTGAATGAGACCGGAAGCAAGACCCATAAAATCTACAAATGGCCACGCCCATTTTTACAGGAAGAATAAAGTGGATCTTAAATAAATGACCAGTTTCCAATTTATAAGTTAAAGTATAGCAACCAGTGAGATATCATCTACTCAAAATTAAACGTAATGAAATTTGACCCCTTTTTTCACATAATTGTTATTATTGATGGAATATGATTTACAATATTTGAAAATATCTTAATGAACAAAACAAAAACACAATTAAACGAGACAAAACAAAATAAAATACACAAAACACAAAAAGACACAAAATTAAACAAGACAAAACTAAATAACACAACAAAACACAAAAAACAAAACACAAAATCATATAAAACAAAACAAAAAACACAAAAAACTAAATTAAACGAGACAAAACAAAACACAAAAAATCATAAAATAAAATAACAAAAAACAAAGACACAAAATTAAACGAGACAAAACTAAATAAAACAACAAAACAAAACACAAAATCATATAAAATAAAACAAAACAAAACAAAAAAAACAAAATTAAACAAAAAATCATATAAAATAAAAAACAAAAAGACACAAAATAAAATAAAACAAAACAACAAAACACAAAATCATATAAAATAAAATAAAACAAAAAAACACAAAATTAAACAAGACAAAACAAAATAAAACAACAAAACAAGACCATATAAATTAATATAAAACAAAAAACAAAAAAACACAAAATTAAACGAGACAAAACTAAATAAAATAAAATAAAACAAAACACAAAACAAATCATATAAAATAAAAAACTAAACAAAAAGGTTTGGTCACTTTCCATATAACCGCAATATGTCCTGGAGAAACTTTGTGCCTGGAAGGCCTTTCAGGTGAGAACGGAGTGGAGCTCATCTAATCCTATTCTACGTTTTGTAAAGAGCAGAGTGTTTCCCGGCGCGGCATCATCAATCCTCGCCCAGCAACACATGCCGGTTTCTCAGAAGTCTCTCTCACTACACACTATCCTGCCTTCGTAATGAATCCGATCTGGCGTCTAGAGGCACGTGCGTGGAGGAACCCCCATGAGGTCAAACGCGTGGGAGATCAGTGACGTCACTGCAAGGGTAAAGCACGTTCTGGGCACGCTCAGAAGCCTCTCCACTCGTAGCCTTAATTATTCAGAGCAGTTGACTAACAAGAATCTGGTAATCCACACTGCTGCCAAACGAGATCAGAGCAGCCGGGGCATCTGGGCAAAGTCTCTTCCTCACTCTTTCCCTTTTAAAATCAAAAGTAACAAGTGTCAGAGATTAAAAGTGACGTGCCACTGTTGACCTAAACTTAATAAGGTGAAATAAATAATGCTTATATAACGTATACAAAATAAATATAATGGCAAATAGAGATACAGACTACGCTTTATTTTTAGATCAAGCTTTTGTCTTCTCCAGATGTTCACTGATGGACTGGAGTGGTGTGGATTATTGTGATGTTTTTATCAGCTGTTATCCAAAATGGTGCTTTTAGTTGCAGCGCCCCCTGTTGGCAGATTTGGGCGCAAATTGGTGCACAACCTCAAATTGAGCAGTCCTCTATGTGTATCAAGTTTCATAAAGTTTAGACATTGTATTGAGCCGATACAGAGTCAAACAGTCAAAATGGGTGATGCCAGATCATTTAATTGGCTTACGTCTTCACATTCCTTTAATAAATCAAAATTCTCAACATTTTGTCATGAGGATCTTGGGATGATGCATGACACTTTTTATGTGAATCGAACCAATGGCCTAGAAGGAGAAAATTAAAAATGAAATAAAATGTCCCAGGGATGATAAAGGTTCTTTAGAAAAAGAAAAAAAAAAAAAAAGGAATTTTTTTTTTTTAATTTCTAAGAGAGATGGTCTCTCATGGGCAAAAATTTAACTTTTTAATAAACTATGGAATGAACAATTAAAGGAACACGCCACTATTTTTTAAAATAGGCTCATTTTCCAACTCCCCTAGAGTTAAACAGCTGAGTTTTACCGTTTTTGAATCCATTCAGCCGATCTCCGGGTCTGGCGGTAGAAACTTGACTGTTCTGTAGTTACATCGTGTACTAAGACCGACGGAAAATGAAAAGTTGTGATTTTCTAGGCAGATATGGCTAGGAACTATACTCTCATTCCGGCGTAATAATCAAGGAACTTTGCTGCCGTACCATGAGTGCAGCAGGCGCAATGATATTACGCAGCGCCTGAAAATAGGCTAACTTCCGTCAACATATCGGCCTAGAAAATCGCAACTTTTAATTTTCTGTCAGTCTTAGTACACGATGTAACTACAGAACAGTCAAGTTGCTACCGCCAGACCCGGAGATCGGCTGAATGGATTCGAAAACGGTAAAACTCAACTGTTTAACTCTAGGGGAGCTGGAAAATGAGACTATTTTCAAAAATAGTGGCGTGTTCCTTTAAAGCCGCTTGGGATAGTTTTTTTTCTTGTAAAATAAAAAAATTATAATTAATAAAAAATAAAACATTGTTTTAAAATGTACTATATAAATTAATTTATTTTAATGAAATTTTACATATTGTTTATATAATAATATAATAAAAATATAAAATTATATATTAATAACTATTTTAAAATTGAGTATTTAAATATTTATATTATTTATATAATTTTTATATTATACTATTTATATAATTTTATATTATTTGTATGATTAATATTATTAATTAATTGATT
>NW_015505851.1:782306-840166 GCF_001515645.1 Sinocyclocheilus grahami
CTACCGCCAGACCCGGAGATCGGCTGAATGGATTCGAAAACGGTAAAACTCAACTGTTTAACTCTAGGGGAGCTGGAAAATGAGACTATTTTCAAAAATAGTGGCGTGTTCCTTTAAAGCCGCTTGGGATTGGTGAAGATTTCAGCGTGTACCCGTGACATGATAACTGTAGAGTAAATTTACACACTCCTATTTATTTGACTATCTATTTTTTGTATACAGACAGTACATATACATGTAGATGTATACTGGATATTTGTCAGTACCTTATTTTCCTCTATAGTGTTGTAATTAACATATTGCACATAATTTCGGTTTAATGTACCTTTCCTTTTTATTTATTTATTTATTTTTTGTAATCTTAGTTACTTGTTTTATTTTACATTTTATGTTCTTGTATTGACTGTTTGTATGCAGCAATTCTTAAGAGGATAGTTCACCTTCAGTTGCTGGTCCCCATTGACTTCCATAGTATGGAAAAAAACACATCAATGTCAATGGGGACCAACTGAGGGTGAACTATCCCTTTAACTAACAAACAAACAGACAGACATTCCAGGGATAAAAATTGATGTATGGACTTCACTAAAGGGTTCAGAGGGTGCTTTGGTTCCAGAATTATGAACAACAAAAATGTACTTAGTATAGCATCAACTAGTGTCCAACAGATGTATGTGGCAGCGTGCCTGAGTAGTGGTAGGGATCTGGAACCATTTCACCAAACTTTATGACTATTTAGGGCAGAAAAAGAATAATTGGTAAAAGAGTATAAATACAACAAGATGAAGAAATAAAGTGAATGAATCAGACAAAAACGGTTCATGGCAATTTTGAGGTTTGGCAAACTTGACTGTTTGAATGTTTGAACCAATGCATAAAAATGTAAAAACAAGGTATTAAATAATATTATATGGTCTTGACCTTGACAGAGTCATAGTGTTGAAGTTAAGCTGGAATGGCAAGTCATTAAAGGCAAATGTAATATTTTTATGTTAGAATACTTTCTCTCCTGGCAGATTAATATGCAGTAACTTTAAGTTAGTGGGGGTCTGTCTGGGTAACAGGGTAAACTTTAAGAAATGACTATAATGACATACAAAACAACAACCGCTGGAGCTCGTAATCATCTCTTTATTGCATGCCACTGCAAATATCTTCTCTTAACATTAAGCAAAGATGACTTTGAGGTATTCATTTTTTTGTATCTGTAGTACCAATCCTATTCTGCTAGTGACAAACAAACTATCATTATATTGAACACCAAATGATAATGTTATTGACGTTAACTGCATGAGGAAGTGAAAAATAAAATGCATATTCGTAAATCTCAGCTCCTTTCATTGTGCACTTGATTTTCTTTAACACCAGCTCTTTCAAACAGCCCTTGTGAGCAACCTAATAAAGTCTTTATTGCTTTTCACGGCTGATTGGATTTTCTTCGTCTGGTTACAATGCGAGTTTGCTCTTCATAAACACATACACTAGCTGTGAGATGCAGATCACTGTAGCACTGCATCATAAAATAATAATAAAAAAAAAAAAAATTTTTTTTTTAAATCACATTTTGGCACATGTGGCAACTCTTCAGGCTGAGAACAACAGATTACACTCTATATTCCAGTCTTTTCTTACAAGAAAACAGCAAAATTAATGAAAAAAAGCATATAGAATGTAAAAGTATGCAGTCAAAGAAAGCAATTGTGCTTGCTGCAGAATAAGGTGATGAAAACAGAACATGGCTTGTGATGCACCTTAATACTGGCTGAAACGTGAGCGCGAGTGGGAAGTGTCACCGCAACCTCGCATCAGCATCAGTGTTTGTTCCAGGTTGGGATGGCGATTGGACCTTGAGGGGATCTCTCCACTAATATCAGCTCCTCTGGGTTATTAATGGCCTTGTAATGGAGTAACAGGTCCTGAATGGCTCGTTCTTCAATCTATGATGAAGATGAGATGAACGAAATATATGGTTAAATGATAAACATCAGGAAAAGGAAAGTCTCTCTTTTAAAGTTTTAAATGGTAATGCATTTTCCCCAAGTAGAAATGTTTGAAAGCAGAGCAGGTTTGATTAAAACAGCATGGTTTGAATAATAGATGCCATACCATTTGACAGCCTGACATGTCCAGTGTTATTGCCAAGTTAAAGTTACTGTCTTGGCAGTCAACTGCTGACACTAGACTTTAATCTGGTGAATAAAAGTATGTTAATGTCACTATGTCACATGCACATAAAACAGAAGAATGTTACCTGTATGAGTGCTAGCGGTTTCTCGCGGCTGCGGATCAATGCGGCTTCCTGTTGTCTCTCCTCCTCCACAATGGAGGCAAAGGTAGAGGTGGACGGAGGGCTGCCAACCGCCCTCAGCACCCAAGGGCTGATGGGACAAAACACAAACAGTTCAATGCTTACTAACGCAACTTCTGAAGAGAAACAAGGATGTTGCTTCAAATCTTTAGATTAAAACTGATTTAAGCAGTAGGGATGTGAACTTAAGATGCTTTCTGTTCTACTTCTCCTTAAAGGAATTGTTCACTCAAAAATAAAAATTAGCTGAACATGTGCTCACTCTCAGGTCATCCAAGATGTAGATGAGTTTGTTTCTTCATCAGATTTGGAGAAATGTAGCATTGCATCAGTGTCTCAGCAATGGATGCTCTGCAGTGAATGGGTGCCGTCAGAATGCGAGTCTAAACAGCTGATAAAAACACCACAATAATCCACAAGTAATCCACACCACTCCAGTCCATCAGTTAACATCTTGAGAACCCAAAAGAAACAAATCCATTATTAAAGTGTTTTAACTTTAAAAACAGCTCTAAACAAATATGTGCGTGGATTTTGATGTGAGAGACAACAGGAGATGGACTTTTTCACTGGAGGAAGTGTTATTATAGATTATGGACTTGTATTTTAGCCTGAAGAAACGGTTTGAAGTTAAAAACAAATAAATGATAGATTTGTTTATTACAAACACACAGCTTTTGTCTTCTCCAGATGTTAACTGATGGACTGGAGTGCTGTGGATTACGGTGATGTTTTTATCAGCTGTTTGGACTCTCATTCTGACGGCACCCATTCACTGCAGAGCATCCATTGCTGAGACACTGATGCAATGCTACATTTCTCCAAATCTTTTCACATGAACAAGCAAACTCATCTACATCTTGGATGGCCTGAGGGTGAATACATTTTCAGCAAATTTTCATTTTTGGGTGAGCTATTCCTTTAATGATACTGCTGAAGATTCTATTAGTTATTTTTAGGTTGAAAGAATGGACAGTGTACTTGTATATTGCATATTTTACAACATCGTTCTGTTTACATTGTTGGAAGAATGCAGGCGGTCCAGAAATGTTCACAGTACTGAAAGTCATGAAATTATTCCATTAATGAGCACAAATTTAAAACTTTAAATAATACACAACCCACACACACAGAAAAATATTTTCGCCTGAGAACAATGATACACGGTGAGTTTCTAAAGCCTGTCCGACTGGCTACTGCCTTCTCAGCGTGTGCTCGTAAACACAGGTGACGTCGAGCCCCAGGGAGGAGTGTGTTTGTGACAGAGTTTGCCCTTATCAATAGAGATTACGATCACAGCTGGGCAGTGGAGCGCTGCTGATAAATATTCAGCCCTGTGCTTGAGCGCTGGAGTCATAAACACGAGCGCAGCGGGCAGCTGATGTGACAGACAGACAGAGAGACACCTGGCCACAGTCACACATCTGCAGGCTCAGGTCAGATCAGCGCGACACGCTGGAGAGAGAAACGTCCTGAAGAACCTGCCGCTAGACATCACCACAACATTCTTTTGCATAGACTAGAAAACTTTGTTGGCATTAGTGGAAGTGCATTAGCATGGTTCAAATCGTACTTATCTGACCGCCATCAATTCGTAGCAGTGAATGAAGAGGTATCATATTGATCACAAGTGCAGTATGGAGTACCTCAAGGCTCAGTACTAGGGCCGTTACTTTTCACGCTTTACAAGTTACCCTTGGGAGAAATCATCAGGAAACACGGTGTTAGCTTTCACTGTTATGCTGATGATACTCAGCTCTAGATTTATTTGAGGTCCGGCCAAACATACCAATTTGAAAAACTAACGGAATGCATCGTCAATATAAAAAAACTGGATGACGAGTAATTTCTTACTGCTAAATTCGGAAAAAAACAGGTGTGTTAATTATTGGACCTAAAACCTCCGCATGTAATAACCAAGAACATGGTCTAAGACTCGATGGCTGCTCTGTCAATTCTTCGTCATCAGTTAGGAACCTATTTGATAGCAATCTTTCCTTTGAAAGCCACGTTTCTAGTATTTGTAAAACTGCATTTTTCCATCTCAAAAATATATATAAATTACGACCTATGCTCTCAATGTGTAAAAAATGCAGAAACGTTAATTCATGCGTTCATGACCTCAAGGTTAGATTATTGTAATGCTTTATTGGGTGGTTGTTCTGCACGCTTAATAAACAAACTCCAGCTGGTCCAAAATGCAGCAGCTAGAGTTCTTGATAGAACCGGGAAGTATGCCCATATTAGCCCGGTTCTGTCAACACTGCACTGACTCCCTATTAAACATTGTATAGATTTTAAAATCTTGCTTATTACTTATAAAGCCCTGAATGGTTTAGCACCTCATTATTTGAACTCTTGTTGCATTATAGTCCTCCACGTCCGCTGCTCCTCAAAACTCTGGCAATTTGATAATGCCTAGAATATCAAAATTAACTGCGGGCGGCTGATCCTTTTCCTATTTAGCGCCCAAGCTCTGGAATAACCTACCTAACATTGTTCAGGAGGCAGACACACTCTGTCAGTTTAAATCTAGATTAAAGACCCATCTCTTTAACCTGTCTTGCACATAACACACTAACACATTTTAGCACACAAAATTGAGTGTTTACTATTGTCAATTTGCATTATTGACCCACTATATTCCCATTTAAAGGGTTAGTTCACCCAAAAATGAAAATGAGCCTATAAATTACTCACCCTCAAGTCATACTAGGTTTATATGACTTTCTTCTTTCAGATGAATCCAGTCGGAGTTATATTAAAAACGATCTTTGATCTTTCAAGCTGTTTAATGCCACTCAGCAGGTGTTGCATGCATCAGTCCAAAAGGAGTTAAATAAAAAGCGCCCATCCATTAAAAAAAAAAGACTCACATGGCTCCGGGGGGTGAACAAAGGCCTCCTGTAGCAAATCGATGCATTTTTGTAAGAAAAATAACCATATTTAAAACATAATAATCACTTTAATCTAGCTTGCGCTCACTGCTGCACACGGAAGCAGTTCCGGGGGAATGACGTATGAGGTCGGCTTTGTGCATGCGCCGCTCAGAAGTGACACACACGGAAGCATAGAGGAGAGATCAAAACAACACAACAGTCACTAATTAGAAGAACAAAACAAGGATTTGTAAAGAAGAATGTTGGAGGATTTTGATATAAGCCAAGAGGAGACTGGTTTTCCTTTGCTAAAGTAAGGAACCGTTGCTTCCTTTGCTCCTGTTAACAAACGTTGGTTTTCACGAGACTCACCGGCACATGCACAACGCTGAAGTTCCACCCAGAGCTGCTTCTGTGTACAACTGCTGGCGCAAGCTAGATTAAAGGGATTATTACGTTTTGAATATGGATATTTTTCTTACAAAAACGCATCGATTCGCTACAGAAGGCCTTTGTTCACCCCCAGGAGCCGTGAGAGACACTTTTTTTTAAAAAAAGACTCACATGGCTCCGGGGGGTGAACAAAGGCCTCCTGTAGCAAATCGATGCATTTTTGTAAGAAAAATAACCATATTTAAAACATAATAATCACTTTAATCTAGCTTGCGCTCACTGCTGCACACGGAAGCAGTTCCGGGGGAATGACGTATGAGGTCGGCTTTGTGCATGCGCCGCTCAGAAGTGACACACGCGGAAGCATAGATAAGAGATCAAAACAACACAACAGTCACTAATTAGAAGAACAAAACAAGGATTTGTAAAGAAGAATGTCGGAGGATTTTGATATAAGCCAAGAGGAGACTGGTTTTCCTTTGCTAAAGTAAGGAACCGTTGCTTCCTTTGCTCCTGTTAACAAACGTTGGTTTTCACGAGACTCACCGGCGCATGCACAACGCTGAAGTTCCACCCAGAGCTGCTTCTGTGTACAACTGCTGGCGCAAGCTAGATTAAAGGGATTATTACGTTTTGAATATGGATATTTTTCTTACAAAAACGCATCGATTCGCTACAGAAGGCCTTTGTTCACCCCCAGGAGCCGTGAGAGACACTTTTTTTTAATGGATGGGCACTTTTTATTTAACTTCTTTTGGACTGATGCATGCAACACCCGCTGAGTGGCTTGAAACAGCTTGAAAGATCAAAGACAGTTTTTTAATATAACTGACTGGATTCGTCTGAAAGAAGAAAGTCATATACACCTAGGATGACTTGAGGGTGAAAAATTTATGGGCTAATTTTCATTTTTGGGCGAACTAACCCTTTAATACTGTAAAGTTGCTTTGACAAAATCTATATTGTTAAAAGCGCTATATAGTATAGTATATATTTATTTAATTCCATTTCAGTATCAAAGGCTATTTTCATGGCAATGTATTTAAAAAATACAAGTATAACAAATACAATAAAAACCAGCTTATAACGAGTTATATCACACAAGATTTTTTACATTAACGTGATAAAACTTTTCCTGGCAAAAATTTACTAAATAACTCTAAGTGAATTCACTTCATAAAAGAGTTTTCTCTGTACATTAAAAGCTGGACAGTCCATAAGTGCTATATAAATAAAGGTGATTTGGCACCTTAGCATCACGGTCCACTCTTAAATAACACAACCGTCTGAATCATCTGAACTTCAGACAACACTGGCTTGCGTAATAAACACAGTGAACAAACCAGCCATGACCGCGACAAAGCAACAAAAGCCAAAACATGGTCACTTTGGTTTGCATTGCCGTCATGCTGCAAGACTCCAGACCAACATATGAGACGATCTACAGATGGGGGTGGATTTGAATAAAGGACAGAAACTAGTAGTATGATAAGTGTATGATCTTATCAGCTACTTTTTTCTGCACGTATTCAATACTGTCATTTAGCAAGGACACATTAAATTGACCAAAATTGACAGTAAAGACATTTTAAATTTCTATTTAAAATAAATTGTTCTTTTGAACTTTCTATTCATCAATGAATACTAAAAAAAAAAATGCATCAGTTTCCACAAAAATATGAAGCAGCACAATTGTTTTCAACATTGATAATAATCAGAAATGTTTCTCGAGCAGCAAATCAGGATATTAGAATGATTTCTGAAGAATCATGTGACACTGAAGACTGGCGTAATGATGCTCAAAATCACAGCAATCAGTTACATTTTAATATATAACTATTTTCTATTCATATTTCACAATATTACAGATCTTGCTCTATTTTTTTAGCAAATAAATGCAGTCTTGGTGAGGGATTCTCTTTAAGAAAAATTTTAATAAATAAAAATAACTTTTGAATGGTAATGTATATATTTAAAATGATATTTATTACATTTATTTGTATATTTATTTTTAAAAATCTAAACCGCTTTGTTGCTTCCAAACTGTGGACAGCTTTTTAATTTGGTTGTGAAAAATTATCTTTAAATTCTAAAAGCTACTTTTATATTTTAAACAATTTTTATATTCTAAACAATTATACACAGACATTTTTCAAAGCTATTAATTGCCACATTGTTTAAAGTAGATCACTGGGGAAAGTATGGAACGCCATATTTTTCTATAAAATACAACAAATAAGATGTAGCTTTTTATCGGCCGAGTTAAAGAATTAACGGACCGTTAAAAACAGAGCAAGTTCAGGGTCATTTCACTTGCTGCAGTTCTAAGCACATTCCACTTCTTTGAGAAAAAAAGTAAAGAAAACAAAAGGAACAAATATCATTCTTCCAAGCATCAGCCTAAACACACACAAAACAGCGTGTAGGCAGATGCACTGTAACATGACTGACTTCAGTCCCACTGACTACAGCTGCGCAATCATATAAGACTGCTCACTCACAGGCTATACATGTTATACAGAAGCATTACAGCGCCACCTGATGGAGCACACAGATGAATGAGAACAAAACCTAGTGAGCGTCTACAAAAGCAGAAATGTAAGGCATCATTGGTGAACTGCAAGCAGACGGTTTCCAAGGGAGGCAGCACCTTATTTTGCCTTAATCCTTTACAGAGAAAGCAACCCGGGAAATGCAATTCATAATTAAATTTTTGGGGGTCTGCTAGAATACTTTCACAATTTAAAGTTTAAAAAACAGTTTTTCTCATACCGTACACTGTTGTAGCATCTCTTTGCCTCTGTTATAGTGTCAGTCTGCTCTGATTGGTCAGCCGATTGCCCAGGCTGTTGTGATTGGTCTTATCATTTCAGCTTCTGAGGCTTCATGAGCGGCGATAAACATTATTATTACACGGCTCTCTGGTATACTTGATTCTCATTGGTCATTCGCATCATTCGGAGGGGTTTTATTTTCTGATAACAACCGTCATCATTAGAAATGCCAAATACTGGTATTTGAGGCTGGCACTTCAGTATTAATGTTATACAGAAGCATTACAGCGCCACCTGATGGAGCACACAGATGAATGAGAACAAAACCTAGTGAGCGCCTACAAAAGCAGAAATGTAAGGCATCATTGGTGAACTGCAAGCAGACGGTTTCAAAGGGAGGCAGCACCTTATTTTGCCTTAATCCTTTACAGAGAAAGCAACCCGGGAAATGCAATTCATAATTAAATTTTTTGGGGTCTGCTAGAATACTTTCACAATTTAAAGTTTAAAAAACAGTTTTTCTCATACCGTACACTGTTGTAGCATCTCTTTGCCTCTGTTATAGTGTCAGTCTGCTCTGATTGGTCAGCCGATTGCCCAGGCTGTTGTGATTGGTCTTATCATTTAAGCTTCTGAGGCTTCATGAGCGGCGATAAACATTATTATTACACGGCTCTCTGGTATACTTGATTCTCATTGGTCATTCGCATCATTCGGAGGGGTTTTATTTTCTGATAACAACCGTCATCATTAGAAATGCCAAATACTGGTATTTGAGGCTGGCACTTCAGTATTAACAATACGACTGCTGTAACTATGTTAAAGTGTTCGTATTGTTGCCATAACTGTTTCGTACACCGTAATGAATTTAAGATAAACAGGCATGATTTTAAAAAGCTTTCTTCTCCAATAACATTTGATGTCTTATATGTATTATATCTTTACTTGTGTGTTGAAAAGCTGTGTAATTAGTGATACGACTGTACATTATGCCATAAATGTCCGTTTGCCAGAACTTCGACTAAGCCGTTTGTTAGGAACTGTTTTTCTTAGCAGAAGCGAACCAATAAAATATTTTAACACGCATCAATATTTTGTCAAATCAAGTCAAGTCACCTTTATTTATACAGCGCTTTTAACAATACAGATTGTGTCAAAGCAGCTTTACAGTATTCAATAGGAAAATAGTGTCAATAACGCAAAATGACAATAGTAAACACAATTTTTTGTGTCGAGTAATAAGCGGGATCGTGTACATCCAGTCAATCAGATTTGAAAGTGTCGCCCTACTTTATATTAGGTGGCCTTGACTTGTTAAAGTGTTCGTATTGTTGCCATAACTGTTTCGTACACCGTAATGAATTTAAGATAAACAGGCATGATTTTAAAAAGCTTTCTTCTCCAATAACATTTGATGTCTTATATGTATTATATCTTTACTCGTGTGTTGAAAAGCTGTGTAATTAGTGATACGACTGTACATTATGCCATAAATGTCCGTTTGCCAGAACTTCGACTAAGCCGTTTGTTAGGAACTGTTTTTCTTAGCAGAAGCGAACCAATAAAATATTTTAACACGCATCAATATTTTGTCAAATCAAGTCAAGTCACCTTTATTTATACAGCGCTTTTAACAATACAGATTGTGTCAAAGCAGCTTTACAGTATTCAATAGGAAAATAGTGTCAATAACGCAAAATGACAATAGTAAACACAATTTTTTGTGTCGAGTAATAAGCGGGATCGTGTACATCCAGTCAATCAGATTTGAAAGTGTCGCCCTACTTTATATTAGGTGGCCTTGACTACTATGTACTTACATTCAAATTAATCATTTGATACAATGCACTTACGGCGTACATACATGTTTTTACATGGTACTTAAATAAAAAAAATACCTGCATGTAATTACATCTGTAATTAGTTTCTGTAATTACATTTGTAGTTACACTGCTGACCCATCGCTTACACCTTAACCCATCCCACCAAACCTGTTCCTAACCTCACCCGTATCCCCCCTCAATAGCAGCAGAAATGTTTCGCAATACAATATGAACACAATAAGTACATTGTACTTATTTTGTTGATGTAAGGACATAGTAGTTAAGGCAACTTAATATAAAGAGAGACTGGAAGTGTTTCCAGTTTAGCGTGTGATGTGCATCAGGCGTTTAGTGAACGGATATGGTGCACTGAATGAGATGATCCTCACCCTGTTGGTTTCTCCGGGTCGCTGCTCTCGGCACATTGAAAAGTCACTCTTTTGGCACACATCGGCGGCCCCGCTGGACTCCTGGCCGTCACTGGGGACACTGGAGAGGGTTTCTCACGCCGCTCCTCCTCTACTAGAAGATCCCGGAAGGAACGGGAAGAGGGCGGGGACTGAACTGCTGTCGACCTGACGACACAATGACATAAGGTTCAGACGAAAACATCATTAGCCAATCACCGTGTCCGAATGAGCCGAATTTAATGGCTCTGCCAAAATCACCCATAGACTTAAGCTAGGACACTTCAACTAATTCCCTTTATATAAAGTGACCATTATTGTTTAGTTATGCATTTATGTTTCCATCTTTTATTTTATTTTTTGATGGTCTTTTACTTTTTAATGGTTAAAAACTGAAAATAGTTAATGCGCTATCCAATGCATTAGGAATCATTACTGCAGTACTATTTTTACACCTTGATAAATGTTGTTAAATTTGAATGTTTTTATCACTTGAAATAAAATAAATGTTAACTGAAACGAAATATACTATTTCAGCTAGTCGTCAAGAAAAAAAAATCTAAATTTCATTAAGTTAAACCTGATGTACTACAATAACTAACACTGAAATACAAATGAATAAAAACTAGACATGTTAAAAAAATAAAACACAAAATTACTAACTTTTTACAGTATTCAATAGGAAAATAGTGTGTCAATAACGCAAAATGACAATAGTAAACAATTTTTTGTGTCGAGTAATAATCGTGATAATCATGATCGTGTACATCCAGCCAATCAGATTTGAAAGTGTCGCCCTACTTTATATTAGGTGGCCTTGACTACTATGTACTTACATTCAAATTAATCATTTGATACAATGCACTTACGGCGTACTGTAATATTGTGAAATATTATTATGATGTAAAATAAGGTTTTTCTATTTTAATATACATTAAAATCTAATGTATTTCTGTGATGCGCAGCTGTATTTTCAGCATCATTCCTCCAGTCTTCAGTGTCACATGATCTTCAGAAATCAGTATAATATGCTGATTTATTATCAGAGCTGGAAACTGTTGCTGCTTAATATTGTTTTTGGAACCTGTGATACTTTTTTTTTCAGGATTCTTTGATGAATAAAAAGTTAAAAAGAAGAGCGTTTATTTAAAATAGAAATCTTTTCTAACAACATACACTACCGTTCAAAAGTTTGGGGTCAGTAAATGGTTATTCTTTCTTTTTTTTTTTGAAAGAAATTAAACTTTTATTCAGCGAGGATGTGTTAAATAGTTAAAATATAAAAAAAGATTTATATTGTTAGAAAAGATTTATATTTTGAATAAACGCTGTTCTTTTTAACTTTTTATTCATCAAAGAATCCTGAAAAAAAGTATTGCAGTTTCCAAAAAAATATTTACAATAATAATCAATTATCATAATAATCAATAAAAACAACACTGATAATTCTAATAATAAATCAGCATATTAGAATGATTTCTGAAGGATCATGTGACACTTTATGCTGGAGTAATGATGGAAATTCAGCTTTGCATCACAGAAATAAATTATATTTTAAAGTAGATTAAAATAGAAACCATTATTTTATATTGTAATAACATTTTGCAAGATTACGTTTTTTTCTGTATTTTTGATCAAATAAATGCAGCCTTGATGAGCAGAAGAGGCTTCTTTAAAAAAACATTACAAGTCTTACTGATCCCAAACTTTTGAACAGTAGTGCATGTAGAAATTAACATTAACCAATATTTAAAAATGTATCAAATAAGTATTGTTTATTGTTAGTTTATGTTTATATATATATATATAATTGTTAATGAGCCATATTGCATTTAATTTATTTAATTATGCTTGTGAATGTATTTCTTTATCTAACATGATTATAGTTAAACTATTATTTATAAATCATTATTTGAAATAAACTTTAACTGAATAAAAATAACTTAAAGTTGCTTTATTTAAGCTAATCATTTTCATTTAATTTAACTTTATGTACTAAAATATGAAATTAAACTTGAAAAAAAAGACATTTAAAAATAAAAACAAACAAACAAACTACTAAAATGAAAATGAAAACAGAAAATATATTTAAAAAATATTAATAAAAACTATTATACAATTTCAGTGATAGTAAAACAACACTGCTATGGGGAGTGTAGAGAGCATGGCAATAGGAAAATGAAGCCAAATCTCCCAAATTTTGGCCATTTTGGATAAGGGCATGTCCAGGGAAAAGAGGACATATGGTCACCCTACGTAATCCATTATGTCTCTCAAATGAAGTGGGTATAAAGTCTCTCACCAGGTCTTCACAGGTTTAACTGGAGTAAGAGACGGCGGTGATTTAGCAGACATGCTCTCGGTGCTGCCCTCTCTGGAGGCCTGAGCCATCATCTTCCTCTGCTTCTGAGACATCTTACTGGGGACAACCGAGACCTTAGTGCTGCTGCTGCTGCTCCATCTGGTGTGAAGCAGAGAATGGAGTTAAAAACAGAGCACAGTAAACCGTCTAAACTAGGTGAACTACCATGACAGAAGACTTACGAGCTGGGACTCTTGGGTGTAGCACCCCTGTTCAGAGAGTTGGCCTCCATCTCCATGATGACCCTGAGGTCCAGGACAGGAGCCGGTCTAGAGAGACTGAACGTACATTCAGAATTACAGTGATACCAATCAAGAACATCCACTGTTTGCTGTGACCGAGCATTTCAATCACCTGGCTTTGACTAGAGGGATGGGTTCAGGGGTGGACGACTGAGTCAAAACAGGGGTGCCAGGAGGAGTCTTCAGCCCACGCCTCTCATCCTACAAGCACCAAATATTCTTAAATGAAGAGTTCATGCAACAGTGAAAAATCTGTCATCATTTACTGATACTTAAAGGGATGGGAGATCTCTGCTGGAAGGATGACTTACGTTTCGGTACTTTTTAAAACTCAACAGCATCTTCACCATTTCATTTGATTGAGAAACTGAAGCAGAAGGACTATTTGAATCCACAACGCACAGCCATTTGGACTATAATAGTGTTCAATCATCATACAAAATATATCAGAAGTATGTTTATTTATTTTGTAAAGGGGTTTTATTAAGCAAGGATGCAATAAATTGACCAAAAGTGTACAGTCTACAGTACAAAAACAAACACACTTTAAAAATATGTATCACAATCTTCACTGAAATATTCAGCAGTACAACTGTTTTCAACACTGATAATAATCAGAAATGTTTCTCGATCAGCATATTATACTGATTTCTGAAGATCATGTGACACTGAAGACTGGAGGAATGATGCTGAAAATACAGCTGCACATCACAGAAATAAATTACATATTAGAATATATTCATATAGAAAAGATTTATTTTAAATTTTAATATTTTCACTATTTTTTTATATCAAAAGAAGAACAGTATATTATATATTAGATTACAATAATATCTTAATATATACAAATTTAAGTTACACTAAAAAGAATTTTCATTTTTGGAAATAACCAACCATATCTGTTGTTTTCAGTAGCAAGTGAAACTGAAAAGAGCCTTTTAAATAGTGTTATTATAATCACTCAGAATGAAATGTGTGTATGTGTAGCAGTGTTAACTTCAGTGACTTTTTTTCACTGATGACAACGAGACGATAACGAAATAAAACTCTTTTTGAATGTCAAAAACTATGACGTAAATCTATTGACATTTTCGTCAACGAATAAAAACGAGACGAAAATGTTAGGGAGGGTCGATTTGGGAAGAGATTCATTCAGAAGGAATCTGCTGCGTGGTTCGGAGGTTAGATGCGTACATTCAAAAATGTCAATATGTGGGAGTAAGAATGAAGAATATGGTAAACAAGTTAGTATAAATTAGGGCTGCATGATGTATCGAAATAATCAAAATATCGCAATATGCATATCGCAAGGGCGTGCGATATCTGAATCATTTTAATAATAGGTTACTTAAATCAAAACGTTGCAAAAGGTCAAAGTTTTAGTTCGACGCATATAGCAGAGAATTGCTTGACGTTAAAAAGAGTTAAGTGCAATAACACAGAATTATGTCAATAGTACCCGTCTCGACGATCATTCTCGTAAACGCAGTCGGTTATGTTTTAAATGAATGTAAACAGCTGAGAAAGAAATCGGATGTGTATCATTATACTGGATCCGTGCAGTCGGATTTAAAGGGACAGCCGCCTATAAATACGTGCTGCTGAATATGTCACTAATGTTAATCAAACAACAAAACAGCTATAACAAAGATTAATCTCAATTTAATTCATACAGTGAACACTATGCAGTGTTATTTTACACTTAATTATTAAATATCTGTATACTACGGTTTATTTTATCTATGCTTAATTTATCTAAATTGTGTATTTGTTCTTTTTTTCCCCCTTTTTCTCTTTTTTTTTTTTTACTGACTGTTCACTTGCCTTTAATCATGTTTGAACTTTCTCAGACTATAGTTTTTGCTGTAGTATATGAAGAAGCACTTAAAGTGTGTGGAAAGCAAAGTTACAATGATATAAAATTAGTGACATTCATTTATTTTGTTTGTATGTTCACACTGATGTTAAAATGACATTCTCCGATTTGTGACATTACTTTTTATGTACTGCTAAAACACTGCTGGTCACTTTCAGAAGTTGTAGTGATTCTTTCTTTTCCAAGAAAGAATGTGAAACAAATTGGTTATATAATTTGCATTTTTAAATATAATTGAAATTGATTTTACACACTTTAAGCAATATCGTATCGCATATCGCATTTGTTAACAAGGTATCACGTATCACATTTTTCTTCAATATCGCACAGCCCTAGTATAAATAATGCATAATTAGCCTATAACCATTGGTATTTTCATTAAAAAGAAGACTATGTTCTTGTTCGTTATGAGAAGCGGTTTTATTTAATTTGAACAAAGGCATGTTGTGTGTCACCGCAGTTAAATCAGTGTCTTATCATGATAAAACCTTAATATCAAACCTATATAATGAGTTTGGAAATTTTAGAGAAATGCATAAATGCACTGTAACTAAACCCATTAGATTTTAGACAACTAAATTTACTGTAGATTTATTTATGCAACATATAACATGTTTAGTTATGATATTTAGTCGACTAAAACTAATGGCATTTTAGTCAAAAGAATATGACAAACTAAATCAAAATTTGCTGTCAAAATTAACACTGCTGTGTAGTTAGTGAGTTAATGTTATGCAGGTGTTGTGGCTTCACCTGGAAGACGGGGGACTGCAGGTCTCGAGGGCTGCCTGCTCCCATATAACTGCCCTCAGAGTCAGACGTGATGAGCTCCTGCAGAGACTCCACTGAACTGGCCTTCACTGAATGAGCCAAACCTGAGGAGCACAGCCAGGTCAAACAGATCCAGCCCAAACTAAACATGGCTGAAGTTAAACTGCTCAAATAATAGAAATGACCTAATCATTCATTTCTGCTTCATGATCATCACATGATTTTCAGTGCGCTGTGGTATAGAGCTCATTTTGATCAGTGGTTCTAAACTTTTTTTGACTTAAAGGGATAGTTCACCCAAAAATGAAAATGTGATGTGTATCTGCTTACCCCCGGGGCATCCAAGATGTAGGTGACTTTGTTTCTTCAGTAGAACACAAACGGAGATTTTTAACTCAAACCATTGCAGTCTGTCAGTCTTATAATGGAGGTGAATGGCTTTGAGAGTCAAAAAACATATGCAAACAAAACCAATTTTTTTTTTGACGATACATTGATGTGTAAAGACACGAAACGATTGGTCTGCAAGAAACTGAACAGTATTTATACGGCGGATTGCAGACTTAAAAGTGCATTACCACCACCTATCTCTCAAATCTATCTACAATCTCAATTAGGAGTGTCAATGGTCAATTTGAGAGATAGGTGGCGGTAATGCACTTATAAGTCTGCGATCCGCCGTAAAGCAAGAAGACGACACATCGGCTGGTGAGGACGCGCTCAGGACAGTTCAGACATTGCAGTGCATCAGAGGTAAAAAACAATATAAATACTGTTCAGTTTCTTGCACAGATCGTTTCGTGTCTTTACACATCAGTGTGTCGTCACGAGCCGCAGGGTTCAATTTGGTTTTGTTTGTGTATGTTTTTTTTGACTCTCAAAGCCATTCACCTCCATTATAAGACTGACAGACTGCAACGGTTTGAGTTAAAAATCTCCATTTGTGTTCTACTGAAGAAACAAAGTCACCTACATCTTGGATGCTCCGGGGGTAAGCAGATAAACATCACATTTTCATTTTTGGGTGAACTATCCCTTTAAAAGGCCGCCCCATTTTCCAACACAATATTTGAAAGCTCCTCATGCAATCTGTAATATTCCTCTGGCATGTTCTGCTGCAATTATATGCAATTCATTTCATTTTTATTAACAGAAATGGCAAGTGTCAAAATAAATTAACCACAATTGTTTTTGTGATTACAAAAGTTAAATAACTGTATATTATTTATTAAAACAGAAGTAGTAATAATAATTACATTTTGCAAAGAAACGGTAGTAGTTTTAATTTAAAAAAAAGAAATAAACATTTAATTAGAAATAATTATATGAAATACATAAACCAGTGTTAATTTAATATAAGTGATATAATATAAGTTTTATTAATATTTTGAACTACTTTTTTTAAATTTTACTTTTATATAAAGTTTAAGCAATTTTGTCATTTTTATTTTTGTTTAGTTTTTTATATATATATATATATATATATATATATATATATATATATATATATATATATATATATATATATATATCTAATTAATTCTTAGGTTTTAGTTTTGGGTCATTTCGTGTCAACTCAACCAGAGGTCCCCAGCTAAAATTTTTGATTTTGCTAATATTTTTTTTGAAGAAAGATGAACATGTATAGTGATGATAGCCCAAATAATAAATGTCATAGATGAATATTTATGGAGTAATCCACTATTTTGCAGAGGGGATTTGGCAATTTTCACCTGAGATTCAGAGCCAAATTACAGGGGGTTAAAAATGACTTTAAAAAGATGGCAGCATCATAATATCATTTTAATACAGAGATTGGAAGGTCTGTTAGTAAAATATGTTGACTTTAGCAATCTTTGTTGTGTTATGTGCCAATGGTGACCATTCAAAAATGGGGAAAGAGCACTTTTCAAGTTTTCCTCCAAAGTTTGCATGCCTGTAACTCAAAAAGTATTGAAGATATCTTAATGCCCTTTTAGATATTGGGTCTTAAACTTCATTTTTTAAGGCCCTATATGGTTCGGTTCCAAAAGATAATGGAATTTCAATATGGCTCCAGGAGTAAATTGTTAAATAGTACACATTTGCAGTGGTCAAAAACCAAATGTGGGTAATTTTGCAAAAATATTATACTTCTTTTCTTTTAAAGAAGAATGTCTGAAGAACAAATAATGTTGAAACTAGAAATGTATCTTGTTTCCTTCCGTCCAAACAACTGCATTGAACATACCCGTCTGAGTGCCATAAGTATTCTTTTTCCAAAGTTTGCATGCCTATAACTCAAGAAGTATTTAAAGATATTGCAATATGATTTTAGATTCCAGTTCTTAATAAACTTTTCTTTCGGAATCTTCATTTTCAAGGCCCTACAATGTTCAGTCCCAGAGATATGGGGATGTCAATGAGGCTCCATATTCAGATAACCATAATAACTACAATAAAACAAACCTAATCAATTACATTTGATTATTTTATATATTATGTATAATTTTAATACAAGTTAACTTTTATCATTTTAATTAATTCTGTGGCTGCCTTAGAAGTTTGGTGATGCCCACTGGTTAAGACCCACTAATTTAGATGATCAATATTAGTCTCAATATTAGATATTCATCTGTTGCTAGGGTGTTTTATGAGTGGTTGCTAAAGTATTCAGGGATGGTTGCTCACTTGTCCATCTCAAAAGAACACACCGAGGGATCTGATAATCCTATACTCCCAAGTATAAGCAACAGTGAGAGTGATGCTCTGCTCAAACACAGTTAACTGGAGTGTTTAATATGCAGGGTGAGGGAGCTGACCTGCAGGGGGCGGGCTCTGGATGACATCAGACAGATTGTATCCGCCAGAGCTGTCCGAGCGCCGCCGGGGCTTCCTCTTAGCCCTCATCTTGGCCTTCTTCAGCAGGCTCTCGCTAGATTGAACACAGAGAGGACTCTGAATACAGCTGGACAGTTCTTCATATCCATATAACAGTGTTTCAGCAGGTGGATCTCACACCTGGAGCGATCGGCTTCAGAGCCGCTTTTACAGTCCACAGCCGAGTCCCACTCTCGGTCCTCATAGGCGCTGAGATCCGGAGCGTCGGCGTATGGCGTGATGAGACGTCTCTGCATGGCTGGGATCTGTCAGAGGAGTCTGATGTCAGGATCTCGGAGCAGAGCTTCAATGAAGCAGACGAGAGCGATGATTCAGACTTACCATCCCCCTGTACGCAGCTGTTAGATCCAGGAGGACATCATCGCTCAAGATCTCCAGCGCTCTGACAGACACAGACACATGAGCAACACCTGTTAGTTTTAAGTAAACTGGATGAAATTAATACTTTTATTGATCAAGGATGCATTCAACTGTTGACAGCAAAGACATTTATCAGGGTTTCCATTTCAAATAAATGCTGTTCCTTTGAACTTTCTATTCATCAAAGAATCCTGAAAAATAAAATGTTTCACAGTTTTCAGAAAAATACGAAGCAGCACAACTGTTCTCAACATTGATAATAATCAGAAATGTTTCTTGAGCAGCAAATCGGCATATTAGATTGATTTCTGAAGATCATGTGACACTGAAGACTGGAGGAATGATGCTGAAAATACAGCTGCGCATCACAGAAATAAATGATATTTTTACACATTCACATAGAAAACAGCTATTTTAAATTGTAATAATAGTTCACAATATTACTGTGCTTTTCACTGCATTTTTGAAACCTTGGTGAGCAGAAGAGACTTCTGCCAAATACTTATTTAATCACTCTATTTCCTGGGCATGTAATTTCTCTGTGATTCATACAAGAATGTTTTCCATTCACAATGCTTTAACTTGTATTACCCCAAAGAAGTGAAAGCTCAACCTCCTATACCTTATTTCTAAAATATAACAGAGCTGAACACAAGCAAATTCAAGGTTAAGAGTTAACTGCGGAAACTCTTGCAAGCTATCAGGGTTAACAGATGTGAGATGTAACAGATTTATGCAGCAGGGTTTAATGGTCTGGATCTCACCTGGACTCCAGCAGCGCCGTCATGTTGAGGGCGATGAACTGCAGGCAGGACAGTTTGAGCTGATCAGCGTTGAACACGGTGGCAAACTCCAGCAACTCTGCTGCGTTCTTCAGCGTCACTGCACACAATACACCGACAAAATCACCTCATTCTGGTGTCTGTTTTGCACTGCAAGATTTTGGACTCTGCATAGTATATTACATGCAATGCAATAATAACAGTCATTTCAAGTGAAAGAAAAAAGCTCAACTGTTATAGTTACTTTTCCATACTATTCAAAATATCAAGATCACCTTTCAAGCTCAAAGTGAATGAAAACACCCTGCAAAGTTTTAAATCTAAAAGTACCTCGTGTATAGAGTTATTGTCTCTCAAAAGAAAGAGTCGACTCTGAATCATTGAAACGAGTCGTTTTTAAAACGAATCCCAAGCCGTTTCATCTTGACGTCAACATGAAACATTAGCATATTGTCCAGAAAGCAGCACTGCGCTCACAAACGCTGCTTTATCAGGCATCACAGGTGAGATGAAATTAAAATGAGACCAATTGGACCAATCACCGCAGATTAGCGTCACGCAAAGCAGGGGTTTGAAAAAATGAATAATTGAGCGAATCGTCTGGGAGTCGTTGAGCAAGTAAGGTAAAAATAAATGCATATTATAAGACCATGAAAGTGTTTTTTGACCTTGCATGACCTTTGGGACTCCCAAAACCAAAATATGAACCTTTCATGACCCATAATAGGGGCAGATATTGACCCATGACCCATAATAGATATTGTGCATTACAATTTTTGCTTATATCTGACATTTTTAACAGTCAAAAACTGGTATTTATTGTCGGCAACAAGATGTTAGGCAGATTTTTGGCAACATTTTTTTCCACTCAATGAAAGTAAATGAAAACAAGAGCAGATGAGCATTAAAAACAACAATATGGCCGGTGTAATACACGACCGTTCAAAAGTTTAGGGTCAGTAGGATTTTATTTATTTTTAAGAATTAATTACTTAAGATACTTTTATTCATCAAGGATGCATTAAATTGATTGATCAAAGGTGAGCAAAGACATTTATAAGACTGGAGTAATGATGCTGAAAATTCAGCTTTGATCACAGCAATAAATTACATTTCAACAGATATTCACACAGAAAACAGTTCTTTTAAATTGTAATAATATTTCACAATATTACCATTTTTACTGTATTTTTGATCAAACAAATGTAGCCTTGGTGAGCAGAAGAAACTTCTTTCAAAAATTTTTTTTTTTTGAATGAGAGTGTATATTTTCAGAAGTCACATGACAGACTGTAGACGTACGGTTCTCAGTGATGGCGACCTCACAGATCTCCTTCAGCCTGGTGATCAGCAGCTGATCCGCCACCACCAGCACGTTACACACGAACTCCACATTCACAGACTCTGAGATATAAAGACAGACATGGATTACACCCGTGAAAGGAGGAAAGCCAGGTAATAACAGCAGAGCACAAAGCCTGGGGTGTTACCTCTGACAGTGGGAGACTCGTCGGTGTAGATGTACTCCAGAATGGCCTGCAGGACCTCCGAGGTGGTGGGCATATCCAGCGCAGTGCAGCTGTTGGCCTGAAGAGGGCAGAAGACACTCACATGAACACAACAGTTCCAGCTCAGAGAGATGTAGGTGCTGCTGCTTCACCTCATTTCATTTTACCTCAATCCAGGGGCTGCCCAGCATACTGTTGAAATACTCTGTAGAAATAAAAGAATCAAAATTAAATCCCTCTCATTCAAAAATTATAATTAATCTATACTTTATGTGAAACACACATGAAGAATGTCCAAGCTGCTAAATGAAGGTGAATAGAGACTGTCGAGCGCTTAAAAATCATAAAATTAAGGATTTTCAGCAAGAAACAAACAAGGTATGGGTTAGTTTTAGATTTTCTAGCCATTTCTACTCATTTTCAAATATCACTGTCTGAAAAACTGCAGTGGAGGCATTCTAAAAAAATCTTAGTTTTAACTTCAATAAGGTCAAAGCGGTTTTAAAATGACCTTAAGCAACATTACTGATTATTATATTACGATGTTGAAAACAATTGGGCTGCTTCAGATTTTTGTGAAAAAAAATATGAAAAATATCTTGACATCTTATTTTTCAGGATTCTTTGAATAGAAAGTGCTAAATAACAGCATTTATTTGAAATAGAAATCTTTTCTAACATTATAAATGTCTTTACTGTCACTTTTAATCAATTTAATGCACCCGTGCTGAATAAAAGTATTAATTTTAAAAAATCATAACGACCAGTGTTATTGTCGTATCAATGATAACATTTATATCGTTTTTAATATTGTTAACATTCATTAATAATTTAAACAATTCTTTAATAATTTATTTTTAGATTTTCGGTTTCCATTTGAAATTTTAGACAAAGTTTTAGTAATTTCGTTATGTATTTTTGTAATATTTTTATGTCTATAGTTTAAGCTTTAGGTATTTCTATTTCAATAAACTAAATGAAAAAAAATGTTGCACTGGCAAGAAGCTAAAATAACTTAATTTTTTTTTTCAGTCAATGTTTAATTAGTTTCATGAAAATGCTTGTCTTTAGCCAAAAAAATAAAAATAAATGGTGCAAAGACACATTTTCAATGCTTCAATGTTCAATTGAATCAGTCTGAATAAAGTCTACTGCAGAGGACACAAGTGTGAAATAAAACATTGATCTCACCCAGCCGAGCACACAAGACGCATTTATGACAGGGAAAGTCTTTGCCGTCCTCCGAGCGCAGCGTGACGTCACAGAGGTACGAGCTGAGGACACACAATGAGAAGATCTTTATTGACAGCCAATGAAAGAGTGTATGACCTCCATTGATGCTTCAACACAACACACACCATTTTTTCTGGTTGAATCGCAGCTTGTTGCCCGTCTTCTTCTGCACCACACTGATCTTCCCATTTTCAAACTTCACCCCATCAAGCCTAGTCATTCATAAGATACTTATTATTTAGCAACCAGGACACCTTGATGAATTACAGCAATAGCCAATAATAACCCCTCATTTACATACAAAAATACTGAAAGTACAGCAGTAAAAACACCTCAGGCCATCCAAGATGCAGGTGAGTTTGTTTCTTCATCAGATTTGGAGAAATGTAGCATTGCATCAGTGTCTCAGCAATGGATGCTCTGCAGTGAATGGGTGCCGTCAGAATGAGAGTCCAAACAGCTGATAAAAACATCACAATAATCCACACCACTCCAGTCCATCAGTGAACATCTGGAGAAGACAAAAGCTGCGTGTTTGTAAGAAAGAAATCCATCATTAGCACTGTTGTTTCTCACTAACATACGAGTCCATAATCCATAACACTTCCTCCAGTGCAAAAGTCCATCTCCTGTTGTCTCTCACGAGCAGTTTCGACTTGTAAACGGTGCTCGATCTGTGCAGATTTCTCTCTTGATTCAGACAAAACGACTCTTTCACTGGAGGAAGTGTTATTATGGACTCTTATTTGGTCTTCTCCAGATGTTAACTGATGGACTGGAGTGCTGTGGTTTACTTGTGGATTACTGTGATGCTTTTATCAGCTGTTTGGACTCTCATTCTGACGGCACCCATTCACTGCAGAGCATCCACTTGTGAGCAGGTGATGGAATGCTACAAATCTGATGAAGAAGCAAACTCATCTACATCTTGGATGGCCTGAGGATGACATTTTCAGCAAATGTTCATTTTTTGGTCAACTATTCCTTTAACAGTACAAGTGAACTTCAGGGGAAAAATACATTGAAAAAGCATCTCACCGTGCTGAGAGGCTCCCCAAGCCCAGTTTTTTGGCGACACCCTGCAGCATCTTCACAGGGTTTTGTCCAGGTTCACCGACATTACCACTCTTGCCTTTTTTCCCAGACTTAGTGTTTTTGGCCTTGGGCTTGTCTGCATCCTCGTAAGTCTTAGCAGGAAGAGAGCGGTACACATCCAGAGCGGAGCGCTTCTCCAGCCCTAGAGCCTGCAGACTGTGGATCAGCTGCTGCTGCGGTTCAGGATCGGAGCTCTGGTTAGAGCGAGGGACGATGGGCCGGGTCCCGTGAACCAGCATCTCACAGGAATCTGTGTAGATGAAGTGAAGCGCTTGCTCCAGCATCTCAGGAGGAACCTTCTCCAGGACCAGCAGATCACAGCCCACCGCGTCTTCTCCTTTCTTCACCTCTCCATCTTCCACACCCTCTTTGCAGCCCTCTGGCAGGAGCACTTTGCGGAAGAAGTCCGACCGCGTGGATAGGATGTATTTGTGTGCTGCGAAGGTGCGATCGCCAGCCTGCAGGGTCACGTCATGGATGCTGTCCGTCTCATCGGCTTCAGTCAGGAGGCGCTGGAAGTGCTGGGAGAACGTGGACGCAGAAGCGGTGGGAACTTCATACAAGCTGAAGAACAGAGAGAAGAACAAGCTAACACGAGTAGGCTGAAAGTATAACACAACACAATTAAGATTGGAAACCAGTTCAGAACTAAACAGTTACATAATGATTTGCATAAAATTTGATTCCATTAATGGTTCTTAAATGCATTATTAAGATAATATTATAGCTTTTACTTTATATTTTTTATTTAATTATTTTAATTTTAGGTCATTTTTTGACATTTATATTAGTTACCGTTTCAATGTTTTAATATATATTTAATATTATATCGTTTTTATTAATTTCCAGTTATTGTAGTGCATCACATTAAATTAAATGATAAATGTTGCTTTGGCAGCTACTGTAGTTGAAATATATTTCAGTTAATGCTTATTTTTATTTCAAGTAACCTATTTGTATTTAACAGTTTTAATCCTGTTTGAATGCATGCATTCCTCCATCGTTGCAGGCATAATTACTGTGTTCTTGTACGGTTTTCAAGCAGCAGTGCTGCCCTGAGCTCCTATTGCAGCACTGTGAGAAAATATTTTAGCTGAGTAACTTAACGGAGTAGTGAGCTTGCAGTCTGATTTTTGGGCCTTCTTACACTTGGACACTTCATGCATTTTAATAAAATGTTACTATACTAACCATATAAACATACATAATTAAAATAACAAATCAAACTAGTTTATCATCTTTATGAGGGAGGAGAAAATCCCATCAAGCTGTGAAGCTCTGCTTCCAAATACATTCTACAGCATTTAGGGACAGATTTATTCATCAACTGGTAACATGACTGATACTAATTCAGTATTTACAGTCTCTTCCCATATGTTAAGATGGTTAATCACACTTCCACTTTGTTTGCGTCTTTAAAAAAATATATATAAATATTGTAATTTCCTGTTTTTGCTGATGGTAATTTACAAGAAAATACAAATAAATCTGTGTTTGATTTTAAGAACATTTTTGTTTATCTTTGTATAATAAACAACTTCGATCAGAATGAACTGGAACTATTCAGTGACACCGAAAGCCAGAAATGTTAAGACTCCAACATTCCAAACAAATGAAAAGCCATTTAGTCACACACATCTGTGCCCTTAGTCATCATCATTATCTGCACCTGGTTTTTGGATCGGCTTGCAGCACTCCAAAATTTCGGCCCTTAGAATCCATGGTGATGCTGACGGCTCTGTGGACGTAAGGAAGCTTCTCCAGACGGATTCGCTCATAAACACCCCCTCCGTCTGGGTGACCGGACACCTCCATGCCATCTGACACAACACAGCATTCATGTGTAATGGGTCTAGTTAGAAATCCTGTATTATTTATAGCATTTTTAGTGTTAAACTGATGGTCTCAGTACCTTTTTTGTCTACAGCTTTCTTGTACTGGCCCAGCCACTGTCCACTGAAGCCCTCTCCATCCTGAGTAACAAACATCATGCTGTTCTTACTCAGGGCGATGTCTGACATGAAGACCTGTCGGCTGTACGCCCAGCGACACTGTCTCACTGACGTGCCCATAGAGCGCCAACAAAACACCTGAAACATCAGAGAAAGACAGAGAAGAAAGCAGGAATATGAATATAATTAATGCACCAGCTAAATGGTTGCTAATGTGTTCTGAGTGGTTGCAAGGTTCCTTACAAACCTAAAGTCAGAAACACACAGGCAAAAGGCTCTATGAAATCGGTTTTATTTATTTTCAATTCTTTGTAAATTTTTCTGGATTTCATTATAATGGTTAAATTAAATTTTAGTAAATAAAATCTTGTCTAAATAATTAAAATCATGAAATGTATACAATTTAACGAAAACGAATTAAAAGTTACATTTAAAAAAAAATTTTTAAGGCTCTATGAAATTAAGTAAAAAAAATTTCCCCCAATATTCTGATTTATTTTTATGTTTTAATTTTAAGTTTAATTACATTTTAATAAATCACAGTTAACTTTATTCATAATTCATACTGTACCCATTTAATAATTAAGAATATTTTTTACAATAACAGGGCTCAACTGAAAGTTTAATTATTATTTAATACAAATTTACTATCAAAAATGGTGGTAATCAAATCAAGACAAAACATTAACAATTAATCCTGAAACGTAACCAAAACATAATTCCTTTTCCTCTTTTTGCGCTGTAATATTCAGACACTAATGCATATCACTATTACACCAGCTAAATGGTTGCTAATGTGTTCTGAGTGGTTGCAAGGTTCCTTACAAACCTAAAGTCAGAAACACACAGGCAAAAGGCTCTATGAAATCGGTTTTATTTATTTTCAATTCTTTGTAAATTTTTCTGGATTTCATTTAATAATTAAGAATATTTTTTACAATAACAGGGCTCAATTGAAAGTTTAATTATAATTTAATACAAATTTACTATCAAAAATGGTGGTAATCAAATCAAGACAAAAAAAATTAACAATTAATCCTGAAACGTAACCAAAACATAATTCCTTTTCCTCTTTTTGCGCTGTAATATTCAGACACTAATGCATATCACTATTTGATTAATAGTATTGCCCTACTTTTCATTTAATAATCCAAAATATGCCAAATTCCATGAGACCGTACATTATACAGTAAATTCTATTTTTATGACTGGATTCCACAATTCCATCTGCGTTTTCCACATCACAGAAAATCTTAAATCATACTTCTTAGAAAAGCAGTAATGCACCTCTTATCAAACAAACAAACAAACAAGCCACGTGATCAGAGGGACCAGGGTTTGCTTAAATCCCTTATGAGCAAAAGCAAAAATGGTGTTTGCTAAAGCAGGCATTTAATAAACAGATGGACTGACAAGCTGTAAAGATATAAAAGCAAATAACTCTGGCATATTACCAGACATTTAGATATATGTGCTTTGCAAATTAAATGACAGCATCAATACCAGCATAAGCAGCTTTCATTATAGAAAAATCACATGTTTTAAAATATATAGAAAACATACTGGTATTAACGCTGTGAAAATGCAAAATCATTAAGCATGACTAAATCCAACTTGGACCCCATTCCACTAACTTGGCTGGTCCAACTGATAGGCTTTTATCAGGCACGTACTGACCCACAATACTGAACATCTTGGTTAAGCAGACATTATAACCAGCTGTACACCACAGTGTATTATGAGGGAATAAAAAAGTCAGCAATAAAAATGAAACACTGTTTGGAAACTTAATAGTTTAGTGGCCAATTACTACTTAGCACTTGTCAGAGTAACAAACAACTCATTTCTGTCATCTGATGCTAGTAACAAAAGTTTTGCTTTGGATACTATAGATAAAACATTATTTTACACAGGCTAGGGAATCATGTTGGCAACTGTGGACAGTCACTAGTCCCTAGCTTGGTTTAGATCCTACCTGTCAGATCACTACCACTGAATTTGTGTAAATGAAAATCTGCTTGACCTAACTACTGCAAAATATGGTGTGCCACAAGGCTCTGTCTCAGGCCCTTTGTTGTTCTTGTACTTTAGGTGATAATATTAGGAAACACAGCATTAGTTTTCACTGTTATGTAGACCACAAAGATCTCCATACTTATTCAAGTTCAGATAAAAGTGGATGATGGATTGCACTGAATGTACAGTATGTCAAGTCATTTCAATTTGCTAAATTGTGATTAACGTAAACACTTTAGATACAATTATTTTAGAAACAAGCTTTTACAGCTACAGAGGAAAACAAAAAATGTTGCTTTTTGGTAGCTATATTGATATTAATTTGAGACTGATGGGGTGTTCACTTGAGCATTGATGTGAATATTCAGACCGCATCTTCATTTGACTGTTGAGTGATAGACTTGCTCATTCAGTAAAAGAACAGATATTAAAACAGGGATTGTAACAAGTCCTTCATGAGCATTTCTAGGGAGAATCAGGTGTATTTGATTAGGACAGATCAGTTGACTATGGGAACAGACTGCTTTGGGCTTTAATCCAAGTTTATCTTAAACTTTGTTACACAAGGTATTTTTGGGCAATATTTTTGCATGTGTACTCCAGAGATTGAAGTTCAGTTCAGTGTCATATATCACTCACCCTTCCAGCTTCATCTAGAGCCAAAATCACCAGCTTCTCTCCTCCACCATCATGCAGAAGCTGAGGATCGATACGATGATCCAAACTACCACCACTCACTAGAACTTTCTTCAGGTTCAGCTGTCTGGAGGACAACACAAGGACAGTGTTAACAATAGCTAAGTTTCCATTTAAAGCTTTAAATTTCACTTGTGAAAACTTGGAATATTGCATTAAACATTTGCGAATAAAGCAGTTTCCATATCATGTGTTCAAGAGAACAAAATCAGCATTTCTTGGGAAATTGGCACAAAAGTATCAGTAATACAATAAGAACGAGTTGCTTCAGCCAGGGAAACCTGTGACTCTTGTTTCATGAGCATGCAAACGAAATGCAGTAACAAATGCTGTCAAGTTATCTTGCATTTGGACGTCTGATGTTTGGGAACTCAATCATGTGAGACACTTCTGGGAGGTAATTATACAAAATCATTTTGGTGACAGAATGACAGACTCAGGCATTTCAGAAAGACGAAAACAATATTTTAGATGGTTGAGATGGATGAGAAAAGTCTTCTGGTTAGACTGAACAAAATCTGGATCGCTGAGACAACATAACGGCAAACCCTAGTCTCCTAACTCCACTCACTTGGATGCCAGTTTCTTGCACTGATAATCTGCCAGCAGGTACACGTCTCCCTTTTCGGTCACGCAAACAGTGGCCCCATTGCTGGCTGCAGCCATAGCGATGGTCACATCCTTGTGGTGCAGAGCGGACACCTGTCGAGGAACAGTCACGGACCTCTCTCCATTGGGCTCCAGCAGGTAACCTGAATGTATCACAATGGTTGGACCACAAGTTTTCATATGGGAAGAGGCAAATTAAGCAGATGCTCTGATGAAATTGCATGAAGAGGATTTGCGAAACACCTGAGAGACTTTAGATCAGTTAAACAATCTGTTTGTTTGTATGTGATAAACAGATCTGGGTGCTTAAGCAGCTTACCAAGCTGGCCACCATTTAATCCTATGGTATACACCGCATCTCGGGTCCAAAGAACAGTGTGGAACCTGCCAGTTGCAACACCAATCACAGACCTTCCTTTCAGGGACTTAGATGTGACCTGTAGTCAACAGAGAATAACATTAAAAGATGCAATTTATGGAATTACCAAGACCTAGACACTTAATTTCCAGCAATATCGTCAACTTGAATGCACAGATACTATCTGAACTTAGCTGGGGTGCGTTTCACAAAACCATCGTTAGCCAACTATAGTCGTTAGTTCCAGTGAATTCTATTAGCAACGACGGAACTTGCAACCATAGTTGCTTTCGGGAAACGCACCCCTGGACGATGAATTCACTGAATCAATGATGAACTGACTTTAACTGAAAATTGAGTGTTTACTGTTTTGCATTATTATACACTATTTTCCTATTGAATACTATAAATCTGCTTTGACACAATCTATATTGTTAAAAGTGCTATATAAATAAAGGTGGCTTGACTTGACCCAGAATTTTTATTTTGATGCATCACTAGTTTCGTGATACCGTGTGTCATGGATAAATCCAGGCTGTCCGACCTGTTTGGGAACTTGGCTGGAAGCAGGAGGAGGTGCCAGCCCCAGCTGATGGTGGGTGTTGAGCCCAAAGGTGTAGACGTACCCCTCCTCTGTCAGAACAACAGTGTGATCTCGGGCCGCTGCGATCTGAGAGCAGTGATGGGACAAAAGCCCCTCCACCATCCGGGGAACCTTTGAAATGAACGTGGACACTAAGTCTTAAAAAGATAGCAGATGTAGAAATATATGCATCAACCCACACCAAAGTGTCTCACCAGATATGTCTGTTCATCACCATGTCCGAGTCGTCCGCCCTGTCCATGTCCACATGTGTACACCTGACCCTTCTGGGACAGAAAGACCGAGTGGAACTTACACAACACCACCTTAAAAAGACACAAAAACACAATGTTACCATCATCACTCAAGACCATGTTAACGAAGACAGACCGTCATCTTAACGATATTTGCACACTAAAGCCACACTTATGTAGCACAAGCACACTCTTTCAGCAAAACAATTCAAAAATAGAACCATGTTTGGTTTGAAATGATAAAACAATAAATGCAATTTTTAAAAGTAAAACAAAGTTTGGAATAATAGAATGGACTGACAATTACTTTTATTATTTTTTTTTAGTTGTTTTGTAGTTTGTTTGTTTTATTGGCGCAGTAGGTACAGAATTATTTTTTTTTGCCAATTTTAAATTCAATAATTTTCTTAAATTTGTACATTTTTAGTAGTAGGTACTAGGGTAAAAAAGGCATCAATGATTGTCTATATTTGCATAACAGCCTGTATACTAATACACATTTATCTACTCATTTTAAATCAAAAACACAGTAAAACAGCAATATTGTGAAGTATTACCATTTAAAATAACTGTTTATTATGCGACTATACTGTAAAATGTCATTTATTCCTGTGATCAAAGCTGAATTTTCATACTCCAGGCTTCAGTGTCACGTGATCCTTCAGAAATCATTCTAATATGTTGATTTGCTGCTCAAGAAACAAGATTATTATGAATGTTGAATACAACTGTGCTGCCAATTTTTTTGTCCAAAACATAATTTTTCAGGAAATATTCTTTGATGAATAGAAAATTCAAATAAACAGTTTATTTGAAACAGTAAAGTTTTGTAACATTATAAATGTCTTTACTGTCACTTTTGATTAATTGCAGCAGCATCGCTGCTTAATAAAATGATCAATTTCTTGGGAGGTAAATTTATTCACACAAACACACTGCTAAGTGACTGACTGATTCGGCTGCTGTATAGTTTTAGACACAACTTTTGAGTCGAGCTGGTTAAAAGTCACTGCAAAAACACCAAAGCAAGCTGCATAAGCAAAATTCAAGAAAAAAAAAAAACCCTGAAAGATCTTTTCTAAGGACCAATTTCACTTTTCTGGGCCATTTTTGCAAAGACATCTAACGCAATTTACATTTAAACATCATTAAGTGTAGCAAATACTTTAAAAGCCCACTGTAAATATGATATCATTGGAGATTATCGGTCGATTAAGAACGGAGACCTGGAGAAAATAACTGCAGGCCAGAACGAACCAGCTGCGTTCTGCTCATCACGAGGGCTTGACTTTTAGCCATGACAGCTTTGCCCTGTCTCTGCAAAGCATGCCAGCTCTGGATTGGCTCTCACTGGCTGCCATACGCATGCATTCGCAGCACTTATTTAATCTGCTGCCGTTATCCCTGAATGAATATTTTAATATTTAACCGAAAGCATCTGCAGAACAGCATGGCGGGTCACAATGCGCTCTGTTTCCATGTAAGGGGGCATTGGAGAGCCGATGAAAGGGTCAGGAAACAAGATCCGGCATCACAATGAGCAGTGCAAAATTAAAGGACTGCCCTGCACTTCAGAAATTAATTAGCCGAATGTAAGTACACACACCGACTTAACAATAAAAAATGTAATGCATTGCTGAAGTGTCTTCTCAAGGGTAAGATGCATCTCTAGAAACTTTCTATCATCCTAAACGGCTGACATTTTTGGCTTAAGACACTCATTTTGATCACCCCTTAACCACTTGGGGCTTCTCCTTTCAAAAATGCCCAAATCCCAAGTGAGAGGCTGACAATGGGATCATGCAACACTACTGGATCACATTTCCCATCCACATATGAGCACATGCTGGCTATCCATCCAAAATGCAAATGAGTCCCCGCTATGACCACGGAAAAATGGAAACTTATACAGCGTTAAAGCATGATGTTGGCATCTTTCAGGGTCAGGTATGCCAAAGCAGCGACGCTCACCTTAGCTGCGTGAGTTCCAACACAAAGAGCTTCTCTTCATCAACAAGAACATAGTTTTCATCCTCGAGGGCAATTTTCAAGAACAATTTACAGAGTAACAAAGATATCTAAGTCTCCTCGGATGGTTTGCAGGGACCCTTGGAGATTTTGGTTTTGAAGGAGGTTCCCTGTGAGGAGCCTGTTATCAAGGCAACACTTGCAGGTCCTCTATTTTTACCGTCCTCTCTTGTTGCCACACTTAACCCTGGGGAGTTTTAGGCCCTCACACAAACCTCGGGGAATTGCATTGCAGATGAGGATTTCATAACACTATGTGCCTCATCAGCAGAAAATAATCCATATAGATGCATAACGTTGCAGAGAAGTTGGAGAGTGCCTGCGTCAAAAAATATATAAAATAAGCTTTTGAAGATGAAAACCTGCAGTAAAAGCTCTCTATTCTTGGTTGCTGCCCCTCAGTTGTGGAATGGCTTAAGTGTTTATTAGATCTGGGTGGTCATTTTATTCTTCATATCTTTTTTCTAATATGATATTCTTTTTGTCTTACTGTATTGTAGTTTCTTTGCATTTTTTAAAAATGCACAGAACTTTGGTACACTTTTTAAGTGCTTTATAAACAGGGGTGCACCATAAGTGGTACGCAGGTGCGCATGCACAACCAAAATAAAAAATGCACTGTGTTAATAATGCTGCATCCACGCCATGTCGTAATTACCGTAATTCCGAGATGACAACACGTTCAACCCGTTTACGTCTTTGGACTGGGGATTATCCTTTTCTATAGCGACAGTCAACAAAATGAACCCGCGTGAAATAATGTTACTGGCAGCTGTAAAACACTACAAGTAACAGCTGCTATGCAAAATTATTACACTTTATAATTATTTCTTTAGGTTGCTATAACATGGATAGCCTCTGTGCTGCATGTCTTTCGTTTATGTACACATTACTTTTGTATGAAGACATCTACATTGGCGAAAGTCAATTACACCAATTTTAAAACATATTACGAAATAACTGCTTAATTACATTTTACTACAGGAAGCGCCGCCAGGTACCCTGGTTCCACGTGAGGTGCAGCGGTCACGTGGTACAGGCCGTAGCTCTCTGAAAACTCCCAGTTCACAAGTTGTAATCTACGAGGACGTGAATGCTTTTCTCAAGTTGGTATCTCAATTACGGTAATTATGACATGACGTGAATGTACCTTAAGTTCAGAGTGCTCATTTGCGCTCATAACAGCTGTTATACCATGGTCTGTCAGAATACTCGATTCTGATTGGCTGGCAGGTGTGCATTAAAACCACATGCTTTAATTGATGTACACAAACATTACTCACACACAACCCACACACAAACACAGAGAGAGAGGTCAGAGATTGCAGATTGCGCTGTGAATACACAGAAACTTCTCGTCAACGCTGCCCCGCGACTTTTATTTATAAAATAGCCCAGATACAAGATCGCAACATTATATTCCTCAGCAACGAGGTGGTAAAATAGTCATCAATTTTCATCTCTCTCTCTCGATAATTAATTGAAATAAATGCTATAATTCATTCAAATAAATGCGATCTTTCATCTCTGTCTGATAAACACTGGGTAGAATGCTAGAGCTGACGAGCTGTAACTGACGAAAATAACCATAATTTTTACACCCTTCCGGTCAAATTTTGCGCTGCAAACATCTTTAACTTGTTTATGCTGGCAAATGACCATGGTATAAGCGGAATGATGCACGGTTAGCTGTGCATTAAACGATTTTAAAGTACTTCGCGGAGGCAACCTTGGCCTTCACGTCGTGCATTAAAATTATTTAATGCATATCTAGCCATGCATTATCCCTTACTTAATGCACAATTACCATTTTAGATTGACAAACTGTAATATTGTAATACTAAGATTTCTATTCGAACTGAAAGAGTAAATCTAGGCAATCCACTGCCGTTTTCAAAGCATAATTCAAAACTGTGACATTTCATTCACTGACACTCTTCAATCTGCAGCGCTAAACCCAGCAGCGCATATACTCGCTTGATAAAAGCTTGGCAAAATAAAAGCTTGCTGGTTTTAAGTTTGAAAATGATGAAAATTCATATTAAAAATATATACTTACTAAAAAAAAAATTGTATTTTTATTGAATACTCTGTGAATTTTAAATTATAATATTATCATCACACACTATTATTTTGCTTATTGTTTTGTTAAAAAAATTAAGTATAATAATATTATCACTTTTTATTTTTTAAGTTATATTTAATGGATCACTATGTGCCAGGTACATGAACCAGGCTGAAAAACATAAGTGCTCCCCTGTTTATAAATAATAATAATAATAATGATGATTGAATTGATTAAAAAAGAAGGAACAAAAGTGATTGATTCAAATCAACTTTAAAAAGAAACAGTAAATACTACATGCACGGGGGGGGGAAAATGACTTTCAAAACTTTAGTAACACTAAATGACATTTACCTGCTTCACATAGATCCGAAACCTTAAAAACAGGTCCACGATCTCAGGATGGTGTCTGCTCTCCTGGTTTCCATGTCCCAGACTAAAATTTGTGTTGCTTCCCCAAGTGTACACTTCAGTAGGGTCTGCGATGAGATCAGATCAGAGCAACAAAGAGAGCTATGTGCTATGAGTGTATATAAGCACTGTTTGTTGTTTGCGTTTGGAATCTGATAGTGTGCTTGGATCCAGAAATGGTGATGTCAGACTAAACAAGTGGACTGATAAGTGACAATACACAAAAGTGCTACTGCAGAAGGGAAAAAGTACAAAATCTTGAAAAAAGACATGCAGGTATAGAATGATACGAGTATGGATGCATGAGGACAGAATTTTAACATTAAGGTGAACAACTCGTTTAATAATTATAAATACTTCTTTAGCACTGGCACAATCATACATATTAATAGGGAAATTAATCCATGCTGATTACCAGTGTTTCTGAACACAATGTGAGCTGGGCGGTCCTTCATGGTGAGGTCTAGGGCAGAAAGACCCTCCTTGTCCTGGATGGACAGTGCTCCGCCACGCTGGAACACAAATATATAAACACGGTGCAATAAAAGACAGTCATACAAACCAATGAACCAATGGAATGGGGAGGAAAAGATTACGCTGTTCTGGTGACTCACATTCCACAGAAATCTGTTGTAATTCTCAACAGTAACTGACTCATGTATCACCCAGGCATTATTAGCTTATTTTGAGATTACTGGCCCATGAATATAATACTCACTTGGCCAAATTAACAGACGTGGACCATCACTAACATGTCCATTCCAAAATCAGCTAGTTTTGGATGAGAAAAAAAGCAAACTGTTTGTTTTCAGTTCATTTTAAAAGGTGAAGTGCGCACAGTGTTGCCAATCTGCGGTTTTCCTGCGGAATTGGGCTACTTTAACACGGTTGTTTTTCATGTCCGCAGGTTGAAGCGACTCCAATAACATGATATTTAGCCCCTGCAATGTGAATTTTACCAGTGGAACCTCACCCAAAAAAATTATTTTACCCTCCAGAATGTGATTTTGTTTACCAGGGGACCCACCTCGAAACACCACTGGGCTAGTTTTTAGTCGCAATTGGGCGGGCTTTGTTGTGAAAACCTGGCAACCCTGAGTGTGCAGTTTCTGTGCCTCTATAATAATAATACTAATTTGTTACATTTATATAGTGCTTTTCTGGGTCCTAGAAACACCTAAATGAACTGCAATTTTATTGTGAATTTTGTGCACATCATTTCACTTCATCAAGGCTGCATTTATTTGATGTTTTTAGTTTGTGTTGAATAGAAGGTTCAAAAGAACAGCATTTAATTGAAATATAAATCTTTAGAAACTTTACAAACGTCTTTACTGTCACTTTTGATCAATTTAAAGCATCCTTTCTGAATAAAATGATTAATTTCTTAATTTTTTTCTTACCTCAAACATTTGAATGGTACTGTAGTACAGATTCCCCGAAAATATTAAGCAGTTTTCAACATTGATGATAATCAGAAATGTTTCTTGAGCAGCAAATCAGAATATTATACTGATTTCTGAAGATCATGTGACACTGAAGACTGGAGGAATGATGCTGAAAATACAGCTTTCCGTCACAGGAATAAATTACATTTTACAATATATTAACATAGAAAACACTTATTTTAAATTATAATAATATTTCACAATATTACTGTATTTTTGTAAAAGAGACTTCTTTCAAAAACATTAAGAAATCTTAAATACTCCAAACTTTGACCAGTACCGTTTATGGGCATTATACTGGCCATCGGTCACCCTTCTTTCTAAATACTGTATTAGCAGCAGTCAGTGAAACACTCGTATTAATGAAGCCGTGCTCACCTTGATGAGCCCCATGAGGCAGTGAATTTGCCCGTAGAAGGCGCTGCGGTGCAGTGCGGTCCACCCAGACTCCTTGTCCTTCGCCAGCATGTCGGCGTGTTTGCTGTCTAGGAGCCACTGAAGCAGGTCACGCTTACCCAGAGAGGCCACGAGGTGCAGAGCCGTGCGCCCAAACTCGTCCCGCAGGGTAGCTGCATTGTGACAGTGGACGGACAGAAAGCCCTGCAGACGGCCCTCCGAGCCGCTGGTCAAAGCGGCGATCACTTCCTCTGCGTGCCTCACAGAGCGGCACTTCGGTGTGCAGTCTGGGCTTCCCAGACTCATTTTAGCTTCCCACCCGCTAACTTACAACCCCAAAACACCCACCTCCACCCACACGCCTGTGCTTTAACATCTCAGACTAGCATAGAAATGTATTTCTCAAATAACTGCAATAAATTAAAGAAAACAAAATGAAAAAAACAGGGAATAGGTTTCGCCTTTCTGTGAATTCGGGGCGCTAGACTTGTGCATGTGTTGAGGTTCCACGGCACCCTAGCGGCCCCGAGAGTGAAGACCTAGCTCATCTCAATCCACCACATCGGCAACACTTTCCACAAAACCTTTGGAACAATCATCAGCATCAAAGAAAACACTCATTTCTCTGTACAAAAACATACAAATATATTCCAGTTTTCTCAACAACAACAAAAATTAGTTAACTTGTAATCTATCTATACATCGTATTTTACAAAAGGCAAATCCTGTGCTGTCCATTCAAGAGTCCATCAGCTTTGAGGGGAAAGACTCCTTCCCCCAACACGCTCCACCACTTAAGCCTCCATAATTGCAAAGCGTGCCTGAAACAGAAAGAATGGCTTTCAGATTAATATCAACAATACCACAAAAATGGCAATTAACCTGTAAAATTCACCAGATCGTACAAAGTTGTGCATTTATTCATGACTAGACTAGTTTCCTAAACTTCACCAAAGTTACTCGGCTGAAAACCACATAAAGCACTCAAATTAGTTCTGTTTTGTGTAAAATTATACTTAACATAGATGGGGGTTTTCTTTAGCCTAGTTATGGATGCTTTTTTGGGGGGGGGGGGCAAAAAATCTTGCTTTTTAACAGCAATATTCCACAGTGGACTTCGTTGAGCTTATCATAGTTGTAATATATAATAAATATCAAGCGGATGGTCATATTTTAAGATTGGGTCTGAGGCAAATCATTAAATATATACAACGATGGCATTAGAAAAGTGGTAATAAAGCATCTTCAGTAGTAAGCAGTAAAATAAACAAACAAACAAACAAAAGTGTATAGAATAATGCAGAGTTTCCAAGTCAGTGTTTAACAAAAGCAACTCTTGAAGAAACATGATGTAGTTTGACAGCTTCCAAACACCCCACCATCAGCTACAATCATCCGGTTTTGGATATTACTGATCCTTTTGTGATCATAAATGTGTTTAAATCTAAAAAAAACCGAGCAAAGGATTCAGTTCAAAGCATGTGTTATCATCTGGAGACCCCAGAGCTCTCTCTCTTTAAGCGTAGCGTCCGAGATTAAAGCACAAGGCGCTAACAGCGCTCGCTCACCTGACGCTAGAGGAAAGAGAAGGCCATGTTTGTGTTGTCCCCAGCGCGGCAGATCCACAGAAACATCTTTAAATGAATGTATTGATGTTTTGCCGCAAATATGTTGCAGCAGTTAGTCGGTTAAGTAGGAGCTAGAAGTGTGGACGCACGAGTAAAACGGATTCTGATTGGCCCATCAGACGAGCATCCTCCTGACATTTCATTGGACAGTTCGACTTGCAGACTTGTGTCGTTATTTGTCATTGGACGGCTCGGGGTGTTAAAGGACATCACAGTTTGCGCTTGTGACACAAACATTTCTTATTTTATTGTAAATATTCCAGTTACTTATGATTATGATCTTCAGCATATCTTGTTGACGGACTACACTGTATGCTGGTTGCTAGAGTCCCCCCTCTTGCGTCATCTCAGTGGGGGCGGGGCTTACGGGGCATACCTTACACATGAGTCATTATCATATTATAGATAGATAGATAGATAGATAGATAGATAGATAGATAGATAGACAGACAGACAGACAGAGAGACAGACAGACAGAAAGACAGATAGATAGGTAGATGACAGACATACCTTACACATGAGTCACATGACTCATTATCATATTAGAGATAGATAGACAGATAGATAGATAGACAGACAGACAGACAGACAGATAGACAGACAGACAGACAGACAGACAGACAGATAGACAGATAGACAGATAGACAGATAGATAGATAGATAGATAGATAGATAGATAGATAGATAGATAGATAGATAGATAGAAAGAAAACTTTTGTTAATGCCAATGAATCCGAGTGGAATAATTGAAAAATAATTTGTATGTCCGTTTGTAAATAAATAAAGTTTTTTCGATTATTTTCATTTACTCTTGCAAAAGTAATTATACAAAATTACTCAGAAACATCATGATTTGTATAGGCTACCTTTTTAAAATGCATAATAAAAATTTGACACGTATTTATTTAGTCATTTATTATTATTATTTAGTCATTTATCAGAAGCTTTTATCCAAAGCAACTTACAAATGAGGACAACAGAAGCAATCAATTGTAGTATTAAAACAACTAAAAACAGATCCAAAACTAAAAGCTAACACTTTATAAGTACTACATAAAAATGACAAATGCATACAACAAAATTTCAAAACTTAACATTTAAATGAAAAACAAAAAATAAAGCTAAAAACAATTCAAAATATTAAAGAACAAAAGGTATGAGTATAATAATGATTTTAATATAACACTAAGCCAAACACACACACACACACACACATATATATATATACACATTTATAAATTCAATATATATATATTATTTAATTTCCATTTAGTCTGTTGAAGTATTAAAATAACTCAAATTAAATAAAACTAAAAGCTTAATAAAAGACCTATTCAGACATCATTTAACTAAAATTAAAATAAATAACAAATACAAATCAAATGACAGTAGTTTATCAGTAATCCTAAAAATAACACTGCCAAACACACATGCTAAAAAACAACAACTTACTGACACATAGTAAGAAATGCTTATAAAAACTGAAACAGAAGTGAAACAAGTATAATAGGAAAGAGGAGAAATAAAAAGCGATACTTATTAGTATAATATATATAAGCGATACTGTATTTACACCATAAGTGTCTATTGGTCGTGTCATGTTTATAAAGTTTCCTATAGAATGTGTAACTATTAGTTTATTTACCTGCACATTCCCGTAAAAGAATGTACCATTTGGAAAACGTCACAACTCTGCTGGATCTTGTGTGTGGTCCCTGACGCCCCCTGTTTGCTCCTGATGGTACAGTCCAGTGCATAGCGCCCAGTGTGGATCCAGCGAGCGGCGGAGGGAGAGTCAACATCACAGCGAGCGGCGGGGGGAGTCATCATCATCATCATCATCACAGCGAGCGCAGCGGGACAGAGAGATGCCGAGCCCCGAGCACTACACAAGACAAGACACGGCGAATCCACCGATGTGTCTGGAAGCCAACTGGAGGAATTGGACTCCATGGTGTTTAAAAACTTGCCAAGTCTGCGTTTACTTGACCTCAGCAACAACAGGATTTCACAGTTCAGCGTTGAGGCTTTAGCTCAAGACAACAAGATCGAGGTTCTAAACCTCAGCAAATCCTTATACAATCACTCCTACATCGGCGTGTTTGCAGATCTATTCAAACACAGCCTGCCTAAGGTTTCCCATCTTGATTTGTCCAATAATGACCTGGTGCTCCTTCCAGAAGGCGTATTCGCGGGTTTGTCTGACCTCACTGTTTTGGATTTGAGGAACAACTCCCTTGTTACAATCAGGAATGATACGTTATGCAATCGGGCACTTAAAGAGTTGGACTTACGAGACAACGCGTTGAAAGTCCTGCCCAACGTGACCCTAGAGGAGCTCAGTTCGATCCCTGATTTGCGAGTCAGACTCGCGGGAAACCCCTGGCGCTGTGATTGCAATATTGAGGACATGTTGATTTGGTTGGAGAGACATGAGTTTGTGGTAGACAGATTGAACCTAACCTGTTCTGGCCCAGCTAGACTAAAAAATGCCCCACTTTTAACCCTGAAACAATCACAGCTCTCGTGCTGGAGCAACGCCGGAGACGCGATGGACCGTGTGCTGGAGCCCTCCTATGTGTTCTTGGGGATGGTTCTTGCCCTCATTGGGGTCATCTTCCTTCTGGTCCTTTACCTTAACAGGAAAGGGATCAAGGGGTGGATGTACAATATCCGTGACGCGTGCAGAGATCATATGGAGGGATACCATTACAGATACGAGATCAACTCTGACCCGCGGCTAGCCAACCTCAGCCTCAACTCCGATGTGTGACGAGACACATTTGGAGAACTGGCTTGCACAACTGGCACGCAATGATCGGACTCTAGCTTTGCATGAATACATATATAACTAGAGGTTTGCTGTGACATGCATTCTTTTCCGTCGGATAGGACGTTAACTGGATTCTGCAAGCGTCAACCCTGTTATGCTCGCTGCAGGCTCATTCATATATGCCGGTGTATTGCTATAATGTTGTCCATTGGCGCATGAGTCAAGAACATCAAGTGCATACGTTTAGAATTCATATTTCCTTTTTTATAAAAGCACAATGGATGGGACTGTGGAGGGAGTCTGTCTTTTCTGATGAAATCTGAAATTACAGAGTAACCTGTCTTCTTGCAATATGTCAAAACAAACTGTAATGTTATTTTTTTATAGCTTAGTTAATTTTTTCTGCAAAAAAAAAAAAACTATTCAAACTGCCATGCATGTATTTATGTATTTTTTCATTGATGTACAATTATGGCAATATCCACTTTTTTATGATGAGTTATTGGTTTTTATATTTACATTTGTTGGCTGGACATAGATCAACTCTTTTCTAGGGGATGGCCTGTTGAATTAAAGGTCTTGCACTGATCTTTTCTCTCCAGTCCAGTGATTTTAGGTTCAGACTTTATTACCATTACAAGAGACAGACTTTTTATATGTATATAATACTTGATTATTTTTGTATTAAAATTCAGAACTTGAATTGCTTCCTTCTGACATAATCATTAGACTACTACAGTAACAGCACAGCATGCATTATGCATATTTGATTATTTAAATAATATTAAACTAAATAGCATTATTTATTAAACTGAACATACGTCACATTCTGGAAGACTATATATTTTTCAAGGCTGTTTGTCATCCTTCAGGCCGTGAGGATAGACCACGGTAAAACAGGACCTTACACCTACTCAAGGTGCTGAAGCTGCAAAGATCTGCATAACATTCAAAAACATCTGTTCGGGATGGGCCTGCAGATCCCGGCATAATATTAAAACGACAGTCGTGAGAGACATTCATGCAACATCAATCATGACTGATCATTTCCAGAAACAGATTTAATAGCCAGCATTTAGTAGCTTGTTATTTGTGATGTTTATGCTTGAGAAGCACTGAAATCCAAATGGGCTTCTTAATGAACATTTCCTGGTCTCGTCGGGCATGTTATTCCAAAGAAAAGCAATTTGTCTTCATTTTTATCAAAGCATAATCATTTTGCCATCTCTTTCACTTGACTTCACAAATACCTCCGCTCTAAATCACCTCACTCTTTTACAAAGCAGTTGCGATTCAATCAATTTCCGACTGAAAATTACTTTTTTTGTTGTTGAGAATTGTAGCATTGTTGCAAGCATGTTAGACTACAGAATCAAAACCAGCATTTCACACTGGCTTGAGCCATAAGCTGTCCTCTCATATGTTAGAATCATTGTTTTTCTTTTCATTGCACTCAGGCAATGGTTGGTTATTAAACAATGAGGAAATATGATTAATTATTGACATTCATGTTTGGAATGCAAAAGGCAACTGAAATTATGTAAACAGAACTACATAATGGTACTGAATGTGGAAGCTGTGCGATTTCATATTTAAGCCTAGTGATAAGACTGGTAGCAGAACCTGAGCTGAGTGCTGTATGAGATACTTGTGGCCCATCCAAACAACAGAGCAAATATACATTTCATCTCCATTCAACCTTGTGTGACTACATGTTATTTGCTCTCTTTTAGCTTTGAATGTTATTGTGATGTACTGTAGCTTAACACAAAAATTTAGATTTATAGTGATTTGCGTTCGAACCGTAATCCAGGTTTGGATGTCATGACATGATCTTTGACGAGGTCAATGGAGTTAACCATACATTATTCATTTAGCATTCAAGGAATGTAATGTATCAGTATGTGCGTTACCTGGGAATTGCACCCTTGATGGCATTACTATTGCTAGGCAGGCAAATGCCTTCCAGAAAGAGGTAAGTAAAATATGTTTCACATCTGAAAGTAACAACACCTGAAAAAAAAAAAAAAATTTTTTTTTTTTTTTTTTTTTAAACCCCTTCAGATGTGAAACATATTTTACTTACCTCTTTCTGGAAGGCATTTGCCTGCCTAGCAATAGTAATGCCATCAAGGGTGCAATTCCCAGGTAACGCACATACTGATACATTACATTCCTTGAATGCTAAATGAATAATGTATGGTTAACTCCATTGACCTCGTCAAAGATCATGTCATGACATCCAAACCTGGATTACGGTTCGAACGCAAATCACTATAAAACCACCAGACCCGAACAACCAGCAACATGCAATGAGTTGACCAAGCATTCACATTTGTGTACTTGCATAGTATATTTCTGGCCTGGTGTGTTTGCATTATAACCTCACATGTTTTTTTCTGGTTTATTCAGATTTGGCTAATTAGTGTTTTAAGCTACTACTACGAAGTTCTGCCAATTTCAAGTCTTGCATGGTAAGCATGAGTACCAGCGCCGTCAGCTCTTTTCAATGGTTTGTTGACATCGTTTGGCTGCAGAGCTGAGCAGGAGCTCGATGGTTGTATCAGACGCGGCTCTTTGTGTTGGGTTGAATCTGGCAGCCGATGACTTTCCAAGGAATCGCCACACCTTCCCAAGAGGACAGAGCTCGGTCGCCCCTCTCCAGGGAAGGAACAGGTGCTTGCTATCTCACGTTTCCATGGCAACAATCTCGACCTCATGCGCTTGCTGTGCGGCGGGTGACTCTCGGCAGACTTTTATTAACTACGTAGCTCAGACATGCTTGGCAGGGCAGGTGTAATTTGATGGAACAATAAAGGCGGGAGAACCTTTAAAAGAGGGCTGGTGCTTTCACTTTGCCATTGCAGCCTCTTAATAACCCCTCATGCGTATTAAACCTAGACTCCAAATAGATGAAAGCAGGATTGGATATTTAAGCCAACGGAGACTTTTTTTCCCCAAACTCTACAACTTTTGACTGCAATTCATTTCTCATTGTAGAAATCTCAGTTTTCTTGAATCTGCTTCTCTTCACATCACTCCCCAGACTGTGTTGCCATCTGTTTTCCAATTGATGTTTTAACTGTCCATCCATTCATTTTGAATACATAGCCTGCAGCATGAGACTGACACTTTTATTATTATTGTATTGCAGGGCTTGCCTAGGCTCGCATAGCAATGAAATGGCACAGAGTCTGGTCCACTTTGCAGCTTATCCACCACACAGGAAGAGGAAGTCTTCTCACTGATACAGAATGTAAGGTGACCGACCGGAGTCTATTTTGTGGAAATTATATTGCAATCATAGGTGGGCATGAAAATATAGTAGTCAGCATTTGAAGTGGATCCAAACCTTTCATCAAAGTTGTCCTAAAATCAAAACAATACCGATCTTGTCTTGGAACAACTTAGAACTTTTTTTAAAACCTTTTCAAATGTTGACTACTGTACTTTAATACATGGCATGGCATTCCCCACAAACTGTTGTACAGATCACATGGAATATCTGTAGATTTTGTAATAATGTTTTGTCCATTGGAAACCAACAGGTACTGATGATTTCACAAACATAACTTAGGCCCTCACAGGTTGCTATACCAAAGCGTATGATATGAAGTCGCCTTGTCCACAATGGCCAAACGCATATAGTAGTGAAAGAACTATTCAATTAGTCAGCAAAACCCCAATTAATTCGTTAAAATTAAAGAGTGTAATTTCTGTGCCATTGGCATCATTAAATAGAATAAAATAGAAATAGAAATTGATAGAAAATTAACTATAGATAATAACCTTCGGTTCTCCCAAACACTCCCCCTGTTGGACAAACTGATAGTTTTGTTGTTACTTGCTTTTACCAATTAATATAATGATTGAATTTAACAGACTACAATTTTAATTTAAACTTAATACAGTTACCCATATACCTGGGACACAGATGTAATGTACCCAAAACTATGTATATACAGTTATAAAAAATACTGATTTACTGTGCTATTTATGATCATAGGTCGCTATTTTAGGGACTATTTTTCCTCAATAGGGTAATGCATGTGGAACCATATTCCAGTGTTTACAGAACATTCTTCATCTTAAAAGTATTGCAAAGTTATGAGGACTTAAATTGCATAATGCATTACTGGCTAGATATCCTGCAGTCTCCACAAACAATTTGTTGGTTCAAAAAGCAGCCTTTAAAGTCCTTAACAGATCATTTGATCATATTATCCACATTTTATCATTGCTATCATCTACCTGTTGTGTTCTGATGAAGGATAATGATAAATGATAGGACAAAATACTGCTACTTATGAAGCACCTAGTAAGTCTAGTTTCTCACTGTGTGATCTTCTATCGTGCCATAATCTGGCACACTCATAGTTACAAAATCTTCTCTGGAATAATCTGGAAATGTTTGGGACTCGCACTTACTTTCCAGACTCAAGACTAAATTTTTTTCCTAGTCTTGTAGTTACATTCCATTAGTTAGATCTGAGGAATCACTATAAAAATATCACTCATGCAACATTCTCACTTCTCTTTTCTTCTTATGCCTTTGAATATCCATACCAATATTCATCCGTGTTGGCACCACAGCCTGTTTACAAATTAAGCATTGTCATCATCTAAACATCATCATTTTTGAGGGTTTCTTTTCTTTGTGTGGAAAAAGAATTAAAAGGGATGAGCTACTTTGAGAATATATTGTGAAGAAATTTACACTGACATCTCAAACACATATAGTGGCAGTATATCACACTCATAGAGCATATCCATACCCCATATCTCTAATTATGACATTAAGGGAAAGACTCCTTCTGCTTAATATGGAGTTATGATGCATTATACAGTGCCAGTTCATCCTTCCCTGCTGAGTGTTATTAAATGGCTGTAACAATAAATGAAGATGAATATGAGTCGATAGCCTTTCCAGTCCAATGCGGCAGTTCTCTGAGAACAAAATGAGACACATGCCTGCAGAAAGGAAAGAATGGCCTTCATTTATTCTGATAAAACACTGTTCTCAACCCTTGAAATAATACCCTGTAGTTACCAAGAAAGGTCAACCGCTACAGTGAACAAAGGGGAATTGTGATTGCAATGTGAATGAGTTTGGTTAATGATGATTGGAAGGCGTTTTCAAAGTGATTGGTACGTCAATACCTCTTCCAGCCTTTGTTACCTGCACTATGAAAACAAAATCAGGAGACATACCACAACTTAATGCATGGTTGTGAGTTAAAAACCCAAATGTATTCATTTAATTAAACCTCTCAAGTTGCAAAAAAAGTTGAAAAAAAAAACATTATTTTCCCATATACAAATGCAATATACAGTTTGTACATCAAATTTCCATATATTAAATATTTTGTCATATGAAGTAAAAGCATGTACTGTATGAAACCTATATTAGAAAATAGAATAATTTTTATATATTAACATGCATATCTAGACCATACAAATACTCATGTGTAATATGTATGTGTATGTACATCCTAAACCCATTAAAACATGTCGATATTATATAAATGATAAACATGCATTTCAAAAACGTATGAAAATCTACTGATTTATGTATAATTAAGTTGTGTGTATATATATATATATATATATCAATTAAAATATATGTATATATATCAATTAAAATATATGTAGTTGGCATATATATAATACTAAAAATAATACTCATTGTATAGCATATTGTCTATTAGAATATACAATTTAGTATGGGGATTTTATTTATGTTAGAAACTTATATCTTCATCTACCCAGAGAATATACTTATGTAAAAAATTATATATCGTCGTATAGGTGACATATATGCAAGTCCACTCCTGATATAGGGCAATATACAGTATATTACATTTCCATATGAGCTGAGGCGTTCTGTTGACGTAATGATGTTGATCATAATTACACAACTTAATATTGTGTGCAATTTAAACTGTTTTTAACTGAAAGTTTATTAATTATTCGTATTTCCTTTTAAATAAACAAGTAACTTACTCTAATTGTCTTGATAACTGAAAACTAGGCAGTGGATTTTTTGTTCCCAGCATGCTTTGCATAGTACTGGATAAGGATAATAAATGTTGAAATTAAGTGTTATTTTATTTTATGTTGTTGTTTTTGTTGTTTACTCCTAAATTGAAAAACCCCATTATAAAACCCATAGGAAAATCTCACGGCACCCATAGCGAATCAACCTTCTGGGTTTTGACATCACGGCTGCAGCACTCTATATATGAGGTATTTTTAAGTAAACTGGTTTGATTCGTGAATATTTTAGTGTTGAACAAACTAGCCCTCCTGACCCATTTAATGTAAGCAGAGCTGTACGGTTGGCACAAATCGCACAAGAGCCCTCAACCCACTGTCAAGTACTGCGCTGATAGCAACATGCTGCGGCCACATTTCTGGGGTCCTGTGCGTCATGTCATGGTATTTAAGATTTCTATTTTTAATTGACTGCAAGATACCCTACACATTAACCTTTAAAGTGTGGTAGTACAGTGCATGACGTTTCAGAGAGAAACAGTTCCTGTGGAGGTGCATTCATACACAAACGCTGCCTGATGTCTTTAATTTACACAATCGAGCTACAGTCTTTAAGTATATATGATATAATGCGTTATCAGTTTTGAAGGATTGTGCATCACCTCTGTCTTTTATCATAAATGCACAGCACCAAGGCGAGTTGTAGTCTGATTACCATGTATATGAACCTACAATCACATTAGTCCTGTTAGTTTGACTTTGACTGATATCATTTCAGTATAAAATGTTTGCCACTTAAATTTTGGTCGTCTTCACACAAAGCTATTGTATGACTCAGAAGACATGAAATATAGTGCAGAAGTCTAATTTAAAGTCTGATTTGGAGTTTGACAGAATAAATCAGCATCCACTTTCTTTCTATGAAAAAGAGCAGCTCCCGCATTCTGTCCTGAAAATAACATGAGAGAGAATAAAGGTTTATTTTGGGAAAACTGTTCTTTTATTAAGTATACTAGGCTAGAAAATCAAATAGGATGTGAGTGTACAGCATATCTTTACACCCAGGGGGTGTTTTCAGGTTTGACGTAGATAAGAGTTTGAGTCACTTATGAATCCTCCCTATTTGGACAGAGATAGCTTTCCATGAGGAGGTAAACGACCCAGTGTTATTTTTTTAAATATATTTTTTCACAGACCTTCTCATTTATTTTGACATTTGACAAATACTCAAGCTAAATTTCCCTTTGCTCTGTCGGTGCACCTTCATTATGGATTTTGACCTTTTTGACAATTTTATGGGTAAAATAACAGTTGGTGGTTCAAATATTGCTCTGGAACCCCATCTGACATACAAAGAAAATTAAATCGATAAGCAGAGTCTGATCCTGGAAACTGTGCAGAGCGCCCACTTCATCATCATACAAGATCTTCATCTAAATCTTTTTTTTTTTTCTTGTTAACACTTTACAATAAGGTTCAATTAACATTAGTTAACATATCATGAACTAACCATTAATACTATTTTGTACCATTTATTAGCTAATGTACATTTACAATGTATTTCAAGTTGAATAAATTCATATTATGAACAAACATGAATTAATAATGAAACTATATATAATATAGCTGCAAGTAGGCATGGGCCGGTATGATTTTGACGGTATGATAACCTTAAGCAAAAATATCACTGTTTCACAGTATCACGGTATTGTTACAGCTTTAAAATGTGATTTGTTTTATGTCTGGGTAAAAAAAAAAAAATTCCACTGAACAATATATTTTATTTTTGAGCAAAAAGAAAATTAAATCGATAAGCAGAGTCTGATCCTGGAAACTGTGCAGAGCGCCCACTTCATCATCATACAAGATCTTCATCTAAATCTTATTTTTTTTTCTTGTTAACACTTTACAATAAGGTTCAATTAACATTAGTTAACATATCATGAACTAACCATTAATACTATTTTGTACCATTTATTAGCTAATGTACATTTACAATGTATTTCAAGTTGAATAAATTCATATTATGAACAAACATGAATTAATAATGAAACTATATATAATATAGCTGCAAGTAGGCATGGGCCGGTATGATTTTGACGGTATGATAACCTTAAGCAAAAATATCACTGTTTCACAGTATCACGGTATTGTTACAGCTTTAAAATGTGATTTGTTTTATGTCTGGGTAAAAAAAAAAAAAATTCCACTGAACAATATATTTTATTTTTGAGCAACATACAAAATATTTGGAACAGTAGTATTTGTTTATTTTTTCTTTGATTTGTTTCTGAAATGTTTGGTGAATTGTGGGCTGTCCTGCAGCTTTTGATTTGCTGCTAGAGCTACTGCTGTCCTAAAAAGAAGAAAAATAAAGACTGACATCTTTAACCTAAATCTGTAATTACAGTTATTTAGCTGTAATTATATAATTCATATACATATCATTTATATAATTTCATATCATTTAGTTATATAATTTCATACACATAATTTTATTTAATAATAAACCTATTTGAAGCAAAAACAGAATGTTCTGACTAGCTTTGTGAAATTATACTACATGCCTGAACGAAGCAAACAGCAGAAGCTCTGAATGAGATGCAGATTCACTCTCTGACAGCAGGAGGTGCTCCTGGAACACCAGATATGGGGTTTCCTGGTTACCGCTGTAAACAAAGCAGCACTGCGCTGAAACACTGCTTTAATATTCACTATACAGAGCCGAGATTAAAAGAAAATACCATCTAAACTTTTCTGAAGACAGTCATTTCCCCTCAGAAACACATTCATATAAACCCCAAATCAATATTTAGGATTTTCTTCCAATAGTTCGTTCATCATGAACCGTGTGTGAGCTGCCTGCTACAGTATTTTTCTCTTTGCGTCCGTCTTCAGCATCTCTGGCCTTTGTTAAAGGAACACTCCACTATTTTTGAAAATGGGTTAATTCTCCAACTCCCCTAGAGTTAAACAATTGAGTTTTACCGTTTTCGAATCCATTCAGCCGATCTCTGGGTCTGGCGGTAGCACTTTTAGCTGTAGCTTAGCATAGATCATTGAATCTGATTAGACCGTTAGCATCTCGCTCAAAAATGACCAAAGAGTTTAGATATTTTTCCTATTTAAAACTTGACTCTTCTGTAGTTACATTGTGTACTAAGACCGACGGAAAATAAAAAGTTGTGATTTTCTAGGCCGATATGGCTAGGAACTATTAGGTGGTGCTGGCTCGAAACTTCCCAGGCTCCTTCAGGGCATTGTGCTGATGACCCATACCAAGTTTCGTAAAGATACGTTATTGTGTTCGTAAAATATAGCATTAAACTAAAAAATTCAAAATGGCCGACGCCCAAAATGGCTGACATGAGAAGATTTGCTGAAACGAGACTCGGCATGCTCCACCGAATCTAATGAGACCAGTTTTGTGATTTTTGGCCAAACCATTCAGAAGTTGTGAAGTTGTATAGAAATGTTTCATATTTCCTGACCACTAGGTGGCACAGCACCGAAACACAGCAGGTAGCCTTAGGTCATGCTTGTTATGACACACATCAAGTTTGGTCTCACTATGCCAAACCATTGCGGCGATATAGCCTCAGATACATTTTTGTGTGCTTTCCGTAGAATTAGTTCGCGCGTTATTCGAGAAAGGCCTCGAACTCACCTCGCTCGACACCACCATCGCCCTGCTCTCCTTAAGCGCTGGGTCGCAGCGGCAGGCCTCCATTGAGCCTGGGCCGCGCCCCAGATCTCAACGCAGCAAAGCCTCACTCGCTTCCCGCTTCAGATCAACCTTTCACCATGGCGCTTCCTAGCTGCAGCGTCGTATGCAGCCGGGCCTCCGGCTCCTGTAGCAGACGCTAGCGCGAGGCTGCCTCCGCTAGCGGCACGCACAGGCCGGGTTGCAAAAAAATTATTTTAGGTAAAGTCACTAAAAGGCTGGTCGTTTGTTGCTAAAAGTTGTTAAATGACGTTGTGTCATAAAGGACGTTTTCATTTTGTAACCATGATGCAAAAACACATAATTTTATTTAATAATAAACCTATTTGAAGCAAAAACAGAATGTTCTGACTAGCTTTGTGAAATTATACTACATGCCTGAACGAAGCAAACAGCAGAAGCTCTGAATGAGATGCAGATTCACTCTCTGACAGCAGGAGGTGCTCCTGGAACACCAGATATGGGGTTTCCTGGTTACCGCTGTAAACAAAGCAGCACTGCGCTGAAACACTGCTTTAATATTCACTATACAGAGCCGAGATTAAAAGAAAATACCATCTAAACTTTTCTGAAGACAGTCATTTCCCCTCAGAAACACATTCATATAAACCCCAAATCAATATTTAGGATTTTCTTCCAATAGTTCGTTCATCATGAACCGTGTGTGAGCTGCCTGCTACAGTATTTTTCTCTTTGCGTCCGTCTTCAGCATCTCTGGCCTTTGTTAAAGGAACACTCCACTATTTTTGAAAATGGGTTAATTCTCCAACTCCCCTAGAGTTAAACAATTGAGTTTTACCGTTTTCGAATCCATTCAGCCGATCTCTGGGTCTGGCGGTAGCACTTTTAGCTGTAGCTTAGCATAGATCATTGAATCTGATTAGACCGTTAGCATCTCGCTCAAAAATGACCAAAGAGTTTAGATATTTTTCCTATTTAAAACTTGACTCTTCTGTAGTTACATTGTGTACTAAGACCGACGGAAAATGAAAAGTTGTGATTTTCTAGGCCGATATGGCTAGGAACTATACTCTCATTCCAGGGTAATAATCAAGGAACTTTGCTGTCGTACCATGGGTGCAGCAGGCGCAATGATATTATGCAGTGCCTGAAAATAGGCTAACTTCCGCCAACATAACCAACATGACCACCTGCTTGCACAGGGGCTACGCCTTCCATTGGTAATTACCTAGCTGGGGACTATTTTCAGGTGCTGAAACGATATAGTTCGACTCGGCATGCTCCACCGAATCTAATGAGACCAGTTTTGTGATTTTTGGCCAAACCATTCAGAAGTTGTAAGCAAAAATAGAAATGTTTCATATTTCCTGACCACTAGGTGGCACAGCACCGAAACACAGCAGGTAGCCTTAGGTCATGCTTGTTATGACACACATCAAGTTTGGTCTCACTATGCCAAACCATTGCGGCGATATAGCCTCAGATACATTTTTGTGTGCTTTCCGTAGAATTAGTTCGCGCGTTATTCGAGAAAGGCCTCGAACTCACCTCGCTCGACACCACCATCGCCCTGCTCTCCTTAAGCGCTGGGTCGCAGCGGCAGGCCTCCATTGAGCCTGGGCCGCGCCCCAGATCTCAACGCAGCAAAGCCTCACTCGCTTCCCGCTTCAGATCAACCTTTCACCATGGCGCTTCCTAGCTGCAGCGTCGTATGCAGCCGGGCCTCCGGCTCCTGTAGCAGACGCTAGCGCGAGGCTGCCTCCGCTAGCGGCACGCACAGGCCGGGTTGCAAAAAAATTATTTTAGGTAAAGTCACTAAAAGGCTGGTCGTTTGTTGCTAAAAGTTGTTAAATGACGTTGTGTCATAAAGGACGTTTTCATTTTGTAACCATGATGCAAAACGGTAGAATACACAACGAAATTACTCAGATTTTCTGAATTTTACTAGCATTTATACCCGTATTTTAAATTACACATTCCACTCAGATAAATGGATGAAAAATATATATTTTCGAGAAAGTAAGTTCAACTATGTACCCAGAGGATTAACAATTATAGGCACAAACTAACAACTAAGGTGTATCATAAAGAGATAATTATTATCGAACAAGTGCAACTAGCAACCTAATTCACATGTGATGTGCGTATTGCTAGGCACCTCTCCCCAAATCTCCATCTGATGTGCCACTTGGCTAGCTTTTCAATACTTTCTTCTTCGTGTGGTTAAGAGAAAAATGCATGTCTTTTTAGCATTTTATCACTTTTAAAATATGCTAAAAGTTGCCAAATACATTTTTAAATAGCTAATTTGTTGCTATGTGCTTTGGAAAATGAGTTGCTACGGTAGTCCGAGAAGCTGCTAAATCTGGCAACAAAATTACTAAATTGGCAACGCTGCAGGCTACTCAGGCATTTCAGCATTTCCCGTCAAATGTCACAAACCACTCCCCTTTCCCGCGGCCTACAGCTAAAGCAGCTGAAGCAAGCGTGAGGCTGTCTCCGCTTGCAACACAAGCCCTTACATCTCAGTCTTTCCCGCTGCTACTTCTAAACCCTTTCCTTTTCAGTGGCCACCAGTTCCCATAGCAGACGCTAGCGTGAGGCTGCCTCCGCTAGCAGTGCAGGCTACACAGGTTCTTCAAGACTCCCTTGCCGTGGCCTACAGCTACAGCAGGTGAAGCAAGTGTGAGGCTGCCTCCGCTTGCAACACAGACCCACACATCTCTTTCTTTTCCTCCATTTTTTTCTTACGCTTCTCTCAGTTTCCCACCTCAAGCCCCGGAGGCCGATATTAAGCGTGAGGCTGCGTGCACCACAATTGCGGCCCCTGCTCCTCTCCCTTACAGCTCTCTACTTCATTTAAAATAACAATATTCTCTTTTCATAACAACATCACTGCCCGTCCCACCAAATGCCGTTGCCTCGGAGCCACCTCCAGTGGCTCACAACATCGGAGCACAGAACCTGGCAGGTGCGGACATAGACCCCTCATCTAAGGACGTCACTAACGATTAATTGGGTAACAGAGTTATCGGTTGATTATTCTATAGCCTTCAATAGCTACATTCGATCGGACCACTCCCATATAAAGGAAGCCCACCGAACACCATCAGCCGACCCCTTTAACGCCAGTCCATCCCTGTTCACTCAAACTTCAGTCCCACCATAGCCATCCCTTTTTATATCACCAAATCCACCCATAGCGGCTCATCTCCACTTCAACCATCCCAGCAGCACCCCGCTCCCGCAGGAGTCTTATCTGTATTTCCCCACTGCCACAGCAGTGACTGCTCCCGCAGGAGCCTTTATCTGTATTTCCCAACTGCCGCAGCAGTGACTGCTCCCGCAGGAGCCTTATCTGTATTTCCCCACTGCCGTAGTAGTGACTGCTCCCGCAGGAGCCTTTATCTGTATTTACCAACTGCCGCAGCAGTGACTGCTCCCGCAGGAGCCTTATCTGTATTTCCCCACTGCCGCAGTAGTGACTGCTCCCGCAGGAACCTTTATCTGTATTTCCCCACTGCCGCAGCAGTGACTGCTCCCAGAGGAGCCTTATCTGTATTTCCCCACTGCCGCAGTAGTGACTGCTCCCGCAGGAACCTTTATCTGTGTTTCCCCACTGCCTCAGCAGTGACTGCTCCCGCAGGAGCCTTATCTGTATTTCCCCACTGCCACAGTAGTGACTGCTCCCGCAGGTGCCTTATCTGTATTTCCCCACTGCCTCAGCAGTGTCTGCTCCCGCAGGAGCCTTTATCTCTCTTTCCCACTACCGCAGCGGTGACTGCTCCCGCAGGAACCTTGTCTGTATTTCACACTGCCTCAGCAGTGTCTGCTCCCGCAGGAGCTTTTGCCTGTATTTCCCCACTGCAGCAGCGGTGACTGCTCCCGCAGGAGTCTTATCTGTATTTTCCCACTGCCGCAGCAGTGTCTGCTCCCGCAGGAGCCTTTATCTGTATTTCCCCACTGCCTCAGCAGTGTCTGCTCCCGCAGGAGCCTTATCTATTTTTCACACTGCCGCAGCAGTGTCTGCTCCTGCAGGAGCCTTTATCTATCTTTTCCACTGCCGCAGCAGTACCCGCTCCCGCAGGAGCCAAACTCTCTTTTCTAAGGCCACAGCAGTGCCGCTACTACAAGTGACGTCCAGCATCCCATCAGCCCTAAGCTCTGCAAGGTTTGGGGGGTTATCAAGCCCCATTCTGGCTGCTGTCCCGCGTTAATCGCATCTTTGGGGGGGGGGCGCTCTGTGTTCGGGCAAATACCGAGCTCAGAGCCCTCTCCCCGGACAAGGGGGGAGTGCTCCGGGTTCAAGAAGAATTACAGAGCACGGAGCCCTCTCTCCGGACAGCACGCCAAATACGCATAACCTTTACTCTGTTTATTATATGTAAGTTTGAACTTGTGAATAATAATAAGAATTCTAATAGATACAATAGGAGCCATCGCACCTTTGGTGTTTGGCCCCTAATTAAAGGTTCAGTAAATGATTTCAGAGAAACGTTGTTGATATTTGAAATCACCAAACACACCCCTATCCAGAAGTTCACTCCCCTTTCTTGATAGCTCCACCCCCAAATTCACAAAGGCTGTATCAGAAATCATTAGATCTATGACTGATTATTGGGGGGGGAAATGTAGAATGGGGCTTTGTTTTATACATCGGTTATTGATTGGATGTTGAGATATGGGCGTGGCTCTCAAACGAAAAGGCAGATGACTGTGAGATTGAGGGGGCGAAGTTTAAGAAGACTAATTGATTGGAGAAGTCTGTATCACCAGTGAGAAGTCTGACAGTTTTTGCTGGAAGATCCAGGTACGACATTTTAATTAAACATTACAAGGTCAAAACAATGTCAAAAAAAGTTAAACATATGCATGGATGAATTGTTCACACTAAGAACTATAGCATTTAGAAAATGTAGAAAATGCTCTGTTGCATATGTATCCATGACTTTCTGTAACACTTGCATCAAAACAACTGCCATTTTAGTAAAACTGCAGAGATCCTAATCCCGTCCCAATCAGGACATGCAATGACAGGTTTCATATGTTAACAATAAGGAAATGATTGTAAGTCAAGAGTTGAGTTGTGCAAGTCCGACTCCGGCAGCTGTGTTCTGTTGTGCTGGAGGAAGACAGTTGTGCTGTGAAGTGTAGCAACCGATAGCGACTGTGAGCTTGAGGAAAGAGAACATTGCCATCAATCTGTCCATTTACTGGCTGATGGAGGGTCTGTGATAGAAAGCGGATTATCTATTTTTCACACTGCCGCAGCAGTGTCTGCTCCTGCAGGAGCCTTTATCTATCTTTTCCACTGCCGCAGCAGTACCCGCTCCCGCAGGAGCCAAACTCTCTTTTCTAAGGCCACAGCAGTGCCGCTACTACAAGTGACGTCCAGCATCCCATCAGCCCTAAGCTCTGCAAGGTTTGGGGGGTTATCAAGCCCCATTCTGGCTGCTGTCCCGCGTTAATCGCATCTTTGGGGGGGGGGCGCTCTGTGTTCGGGCAAATACCGAGCTCAGAGCCCTCTCCCCGGACAAGGGGGGAGTGCTCCGGGTTCAAGAAGAATTACAGAGCACGGAGCCCTCTCTCCGGACAGCACGCCAAATACGCATAACCTTTACTCTGTTTATTATATGTAAGTTTGAACTTGTGAATAATAATAAGAATTCTAATAGATACAATAGGAGCCATCGCACCTTTGGTGTTTGGCCCCTAATTAAAGGTTCAGTAAATGATTTCAGAGAAACGTTGTTGATATTTGAAATCACCAAACACACCCCTATCCAGAAGTTCACTCCCCTTTCTTGATAGCTCCACCCCCAAATTCACAAAGGCTGTATCAGAAATCGCCCCCTATACCCTTATTCACTATTCCCTACATTAGTTCACTCTACAGTTCACTTGAAGGAGTGAATGAAAACGAGTGAGTGAATTTGGACACTGAGTGCACCAGAAGGACTGCCGCTTTTGCATAGTTTGCTTGCTGTTTAATAATCATTTGAAACGGGCAGCTCCAGTAGTACGATTAAAGGATTTATCTTGAACTCTGTCATGGAAATTATGTATGAACCATAGTTTAAAAATTTTATAATGAATTTACAATAAATGTGTACCTGTGTTGTATTGCGCCATGGACAAGTGCTTTTAAAATGAATGGATGAGTCAGCTGAGGGCGACATCTTCTGGCGAGACGTGGAAATTTATTCGGCATGTGACTCTCACAGGGTGATCTGCAGACTCGTATGCAGTCACCTTCAGAGTCAGCATCTGAAATGAAACCTCGCAAGCGACTGATTTAATCACTACAGCGGCTTCATGCTAATAGCGCTCCTCATGTGAAGTGTACTCGACTCTTTGATTGATTCCAAGAGCATGTTGCTAAGCTAATGATGCAATACTCTAATAAGCATAAAAATATCCATTCACACACCTGTGGAAACTTGTTTCCACCATGGAATTAAAATAATAATAATTTTAGACTTTATATCAGAATTCTGATTTTCTTTCTCGCAGTTTAAAGTTTAAATCTCACAATTCTGATGTTTTGGTTTCCGCTGTGAAATAAAAAGTGTAATTCTTACTGTTAATAGTTCATTTCACGCAATTCCGAGTTTATATCTTGCAATTCTGACTTTTTTCTCAGATAAAATTTGCAGTTACCTTATTTATTCATTCATTTATTCATTCTGCGGCAGAAACCGGTTTCCATACACACACCCCTTTAAAAAAAATAAAATACAGGAATTTGTTCTGCTAGAGATTTAACTTATTTCTTCATCAGTAAGAAATTCAGTGAAACAGCTGAAAAAAGTGCTGAAAAAAAATGTTGAAAAACGTAGCTAGAAACTTTTCACTGTAGACTTTTCTTCATCTTTTTTTTTTTTCTTGTTTTTGGTTCAAGCAGTTCAAGCTTTGGGCAAAATAAATGTTGGCAGGGGACAGGTCAGGGGAAAAAGAAAGCCTATTTCATGCCTCATTATGCTAAAGCATAAACGGCTGATAAACACCGAATATTGCTTTTTCCATAACAGTGAAAAACTAATCACATTTAGGAGCAGCTCTGTGTGGCAGTCCTGAGCCCACATTCACCATCATCCAACTCAAAGACACACACACACATTCACAGTGCTGACAGGCTCAGAGAGACAGATAAGTCCACCCTGCAAATACTTTTCTTTCATGTCCAAACAAGAGCAGCTCATTTTACGATCTGGAAGTCACGGAAAGCCAAAAGAATCAGTAAGGGTCATTAAATCTGGTCACAGTAAACA